>NW_018396537.1:0-16117 GCF_000003195.3 Sorghum bicolor | reverse complement strand
GTATAACTATGCTTCTCTCCCTTTGTTCTACAATAAGTAACTTGTAAATCAATGTGTGTCACCTTGCTTGTGTGCAGTTTGATATAATGCTTTACTTCATGTTGCTTGAATAGCTATAATTGAAGGTAGGGTGTGATTTGCTTTGTTTTGCCCGTGTTGTAGTTAATATGTGCACCCTGTCAGTATGATGCACATCTCTAAGATGACTAGTCTTTTAAACATATGTTAAAATTTGTTTTCATGACTGGAGAACAAACATGCACCTTTCTAGTAAAAGAAAGTAAAAGATAAAAACACCTTACCATCATGTTTTGTATGTTCATGTGTACTAGTGTTTCTTTAGATGACTGCTTATTATCTACAAACTTTGTGCTTAGTAATGACTGTTGGAGATAGTGTGATTGATGTTCTCACATGTTTGCTTAAAACCTTGATGCATGAGTGGATGTGTTGTTAACTAGGTAGTGTCATAGTTGTTACTTTTTTTGTCCTTAGTAAGCATTCGAGTGTTCAAGAGCCTTATCTTAGAATAGCACTCATGTTACTTTAATCTCATAGTTGTCTCCAAGTAGATTCCGATGATAAAGAGCTTGAGTTTGTGCATGGTTGTTAGCTCTTGAATGTTGTGTATCCATTCCCTAATCTGATTCATGATCTGAAGCTTATCTCTCTTACATGCTTGCGTATATCGTGGGTGTCCTACTCCTGTGTATCAAGACCCTACCCCAAGAATTCCTATCAGATCTATTTTCTCCTTGTCATCTTGATCGATCTGGTGCCATGCTAATTTGTTGCTGCATGGATCTACAAAAATCTTTTCCTTGTAGATCTTGTCATTGTTGTAGCAATGGAACCCCTAATCGGTGTACTGACTTCATCTTTTAAATCTCAATCGTTTTATCTCCAACTCTCTTGAGTCTCTAGGTGTTTATCAATCTTAATCTCATGTGATCTATGATCTCTAGTATTATGTTTAATCTTTAAATCACTTCCTTATGGACCTCTAATCTCATGACTATCTCAGTTTGATATCCCTCTTTTGCAAAGTGCTCGCTGCTATGCAACTCAATTTTTGCCATGAGATATTTCTTTTGGGTTGTATGTTTGGTAATGGTGTCTTGATTAATGACTAATGGTGCCGCGACGGAACCTAGAGCCTTCTTGCAACCGGCCGGCACATGAGTGTGTTGCTGGGTGCGCGCTGGTATCATTGTTGTTAACCATGATCCATTATGGAACTAAGCCCATGAATTGTCTTCTCGTGATCTTTTCCTTGGTAATCTCTCCATATCATATCAAAAGATCCTTACTTCACGTGCAAATAGGAGAACTACCCATGAAGTTACAAAGAAGATAACCTTTGAAGAACAGGTCACTGACATAAGCAGTAACAGACTGCAAGCGGTGGTAAACAAGTGACACTATTTAACTATCCCTACGATGATGATGGTCATTTAATGAGCAACATGGGTCATCCATGTCGAACCAAAGGGACACATGGCACTTAATGTTGGACAAGCCTAGATCATCACTATTATGTTTATGATCTAGTTTTCATAAGTCTTGATCTTTATGTGCATCATGGTGATACAACTAAAGTTAACCATCTTTAGCATGAATCCTTATCTCCTGGCTTTGAAGGTGACCAATTGTTAAGCGTCAGCCACAATTGTTGTTGTTAAGAGTGGAGCTTTGGAAATTTTAGTGCTGAGAGTCAATTGATTGGTTGCGAGTAACAAGGCTAATCTCAAGCAAGGAAACGATGGATTGATAGCCATGAAGGATATATTTCATCAACTAACTTTGGAGTTGAGAGATGTCTTGTCAGTCTAGAATGCTATAGTTTCATCAAAGAACAAGTTTAGTATGTATATGTTCTACTTACGCAAAGGGTGCCTATTGGAGCTAAATGGTTGGTCAGAGGTTGGAAGACTCATGGATCTGTATTTCTACCAAAGTTCATGGAAACGTGAGTGGTAATTGGTGAAATATGAACTATGTGGGGGTATAAACCCCTATACCCTTACGGCTGGACTTGGGCCAGGAGGCTTGGCCCATTACGAGACGAGTCCAAAGCTTGATCCGACAACCTGGAGTTCCGCGCAAGGAAACAAGATGTGGAGATCAAGCAGGATTCTGGTCGGTTAGAATAGGAATTGATATCGGATTATCCATGGCAATTGTAACCGACTAGGATTAGTTTCCAGATCTGTAACCCTGCCCTCCAGACTATATAAGGAGGGGCAAGGGACCCCCCTAGGACACATCATATTCTCTCAACACAAATCAATACAACCAGACGCAGGACGTAGGTATTACGCCAACTCGGCGGCCGAACCTGGATAAAAAGCTTGTCCGTGTCTTGCGTCACCACCGAGTTCGTAGTTTGCGCACCGTCTACCGATAAACTACTACCGTGGGTATACCCCAAGGTAGACTGCCGACTAGCTTTCGTCGACAGTGGCGCGCCAGGTAGGGGGTGTGCGTGCAACTTTTCCGGCGAACAAGATGGTCACGATCCCAGCTTCCGCGACCGTGCCCGAAGGCCTCACGTTCACCGTCGGCCAGATCACGTGGACGACGTGCAGCAGCGGCTTCGCGACCACGGTTCCGAAAGAGATCCAGATCCAATCTGAGATCACGCCGTCTCCGACCACACGCATGACGGCACCAAGCGCCCGACCACCGTTCCCACTCTACAAGGGAAAGGAGATCGACTGCTCGGACCTCCTCCAAGCGCTCGATCGCGCTGACTCCAAGCTACTCGAAGTCTCCCAACTAATAGATGGAGTTCTGCGCCGGCCCGACCAAGCTGCTCGAGCGGATTTTTCGAAATCCCGCCGGCCAACTCGTGTCGCCACACACGAACGGCTGGGAACGTCCCTGACGATAACCTCAACCCCCTCAGGACGATCTGTCGAGCTCAAAAAGGAAGACTATCCTTGCGGCCTGAACAACTCGGCCTCTGTTTACTCACAGCATGTCCAATCCGTTTTCAGCAAGGCGGGTTGGTCGTCGACAAGGAACAATCGTCACCATGTCAACATGGTGACAATCCGAGAGCTACGGGACGGCCAGGTTTCCAGCACCAACTCAAGCACCGGCTCCGTCCCCACCGAGGTTATAAACACCGAAGACGAGGGCTACGACCTGGATTTTCCTTCACACCCTCCGGGTTTCGACCGATTCCCGATATTCCCCCCCGGCGAGGGGATATTGTGTTCAATGTCAGCGCCGACGAACCGGCCGTTGACGGAGAAACAGATGACCAGAGGCAACTCCGCGAACAGCGTAACGCCGATCGCGCCCGACGGCGTGCGGACGAGCAACAACAGATGCCACCAAGTAACCTCAACGATGCCTTTGACATGGTCGGGGACCAGCCAGTCTACAAAACGCCAAGCGCCAACGTGGCTGTCGCCATGGCCAACCTGGATCGGCTTCCTGACACCCCCGAATGCCAGGGAGTCCGGACCAGCATCCGAGCACACCTGATCGCCGCAATGGGACAGACAGCCACTCTGCTCAAGAGAGTCCAGGACGTCTCTTATACGGAAGCCGCCTCCGACCAGACTAATCGTAGCCAGGTCTCACCCAGCAGGCGTCACCGCAGCCGCTCCCCCGACAACCGTCGAGGGGACTCGCGGCGCGACGATGGTGGCCGGGACGCCGATGGCCGCCGCAAGCAAATTCATGGCGTACGCGGCCAAGAAGAAGATCAACACAGGGATCTCCGCCACAACATCCCTCCCAAAGATGCCCGGGACCGCATCAACAGGCGCGCCGCAGAGAGAGCAGTCCACGAAAACCTGCGCCGCATCGAGTACGATGCGACCCACGGTCCTCCGGGCCTAAGACAGTTCTCCTCACACCTCCGCCAGGTCGTGTGGCCCCGCAATTTCAAGCTCGAAAAACTTAAAAAATACGACGGCAAGGAAAATCCAGAGAACTGGATCACTCTCTATGAAATCGCCGTCCGATCAGCGGCAGGAGATGAGCACGTCATGGCTAACTACTTCCCCGTAGTCCTCGACCAGGCTGGTCATCAGTGGCTTCTCGGCTTGCCCGAGGACTCCTTCGACTCTTGGGAAGAGCTACGCCAGGCTTTCATCGACAACTTCATCGCCACATGCGAGCAGCCCGGAAACAAGTATGACCTTGAAAGGATAAGAGACAGGAAGAATGAACCTCTGCGCGATTACATCCGACGATTCTCGGATATGCGCCTCAAAATCCCGAAGATTTCTCATGACGAGGCCATCTCAGCCTTTATCAAGGGCTTGCGTTTCCATGAAGCGCTGAGGAACAAGCTGTTGCGTAAGCGCCCATCAACGGTAGCAGAGCTCCTCGCCACGGCTAAAAATTACGCCGATGCCGATGACGCAGAAAAACTAATCCGAGACGATGCGAGAGGCCCCGACCAGCCTTCCCGGCGAGATGACGGTCGCGGTCGCTACGACAACAGAAATCACCGCCGCTCCGACAACCGCGATCACCGAGAGGGTTGGGATCGGCGGCGCGACAGCCGCGACGACTTCAGAGGAAAGCGCCCTCGCGACTACGACCACGAAGTAAATACGGTCAAACGTCCCAATGGACGACGGGACTACCAAGACGACTACAACAAAACGTTGAAGGGACCGTGCCAGCTACACCCAAAGTCTAACCATACCATGGAAGAGTGCCGCGTCCTCAAAAGTATCTATACACGGCGGGCCGCCCAAGAGGACTCCGCCAAGAAAAATAACAAGCGCGACGGGCACGACCACGAAGATGAGGATGAGGACCAAGATAGGGATCCCCGACACCAATACGTCAGCCCCACTGACGTGGTCCACTCCATTTTCGGGGGCAAGGTCTCCACTGAGTCCGAGCGAGAAAGAAAGCTGTTAAAGAGAGCCTGCCTCAACATAGACAGCACGGACGGGCTGATCGCAGATCCGAAATTTCCCGCGTGGTCCCACAGGGAGATCTCGTTCAGCAGGAAGGACCAGTGGGCCGCTATCCCAGAGCCGGGACGTTTCCCACTGATTCTTGATCCCTGCATCAATAGCATCAGATTCGAGCGCGTGCTCGTGGATGGGGGAAGCTCCATCGACATCCTCTTCCGCAACAGCCTGCCCGCCCTCAAGATATCATCGGCACAACTAAAACCTTACGAAGTCCAATTCTGGGGGGTTTTGCCAGGTCAAAGTTCAGTGCCCCTTGGACAGATAACATTGCCTGTCCAATTCGGCACACCCGACCACTTCCGGACGGAATTCATCAACTTCGTAGTCGCGGATTTCGACGGGACCTATCACGCCATACTCGGCCGCCCATCGCTGACAAAGTTCATGGCAGTACCGCACTACTCATACCTGGTCCTTAAGATGCCCACGGAGAAGGGCGTCCTAACCGTCAGAGGCAACGTCTACACTGCGTACACCTGCGAAGAAGAAAGCTTCAAGATCACCGAGGCAATCGACCTCTCAATCCGCATGGCGGAAACAGCAAACCAAGCCGCACAGCTACCTCCCGATCAGCTCCGATTACCCGAACAGGCGACAGCCAGGAAGAACTCAAAATCCAAGGAGTACAAAGAAGTGCAGCTGGTCGAAGGCAACCCCGAGAAGACAGCCCTCATCGGGGCCAACCTGGATCCAAAATAGGAAGACGCGCTCGTCAGGTTTCTAAGGGACAACGTGAGCGTTTTCGCATCGAAACCCGCAGACATGCCCGGTGTCCCACGAAACCTGATCGAGCACTCCTTAAATGTCTCGAAGACCGCAAGACCAATCAAGCAAAAACTGCGACGGTTCGCTCGTGACAAAAAGGAGGCTATTAGGGCAGAAATAACACGGCTTCTAGCAGCCGGATTCATAAAAGAAGTGTATCACCCCGATTGGCTCGCCAATCCGGTTCTTGTACGCAAAAAGAATAATGAATGGCGAATGTGCGTTGATTACACTGATCTTAACAAACACTGTCCTAAAGATCCTTTTGGTCTCCCTCGCATCGACGAGGTGGTCGACTCAACGGCCGGATGCGAACTCCTCTCCTTTCTAGACTGCTACTCTGGTTATCACCAGATCTCGCTAAAGGAGGAAGATCAGATCAAAACATCCTTCATCACACCCTTCGGCGCATACTGCTACACGACCATGTCTTTTGGACTCAAAAACGCCGGGGCCACTTATCAAAGGGCCATCCAGCAATGCCTCCACGACGAGATTCGCGATGACCTCGTCGAGGCCTATGTGGACGACATGGTCGTAAAAACAAGGGACGCGAGCACCCTAATCGACAACTTAGAACGAACCTTCAAGGCACTCAATAGGTACAAGTGGAAGCTCAACCCCAAGAAATGCATTTTCGGCGTTCCTTCCGGTCTACTGCTCGGCAACGTCGTCAGTCGCGACGGCATACGACCAAACCCTTCAAAAGTCAAAGCCGTACTCGACATGCGACCACCGAAGAACGTCAAGGACATTCAGAAGCTAATCGGATGCATGGCCGCCCTCAGTCGTTTCATCTCAAGGCTGGGAGAAAAAGGCCTCCCTTTCTTCAAACTATTGAAAGCGTCAGAAAAATTTTCTTGGACAGATGAAGCCGACGCTGCGTTCACTCAGCTTAAGACCTTCCTCACTTCGTCACCTGTCCTCACAGCGCCTCAGCCCAATGAAGACCTACTCCTTTACATTGCTGCAACCGACAGGGTTGTTTCCACGGCAATAGTGGTCGAGCGAGATGAACCAGGTCACGCCTACAAGGTCCAGAGACTCGTTTACTTCATAAGTGAAGTCCTAAACGAGTCCAAGGCTAGGTATCCACAAATACAGAAGCTCATATACGCCATTCTGATAACATCAAGAAAGCTGAAGCACTACTTCGACGGCCATCGAGTCCTGGTAACAACCAGTTTCCCTCTCGGGGACATCCTGCGCAATAAAGACGCCAATGGCAGAATCGTGAAATGGGCGATGGAACTGTGCCCATTCTCGCTGGAGTTCCAGAGCCGAACTACGGTCAAGTCTCAGGCCCTGGTCGATTTCATTGCTGAATGGACGGAT
The DNA here is from genome assembly GCF_000003195.3 of Sorghum bicolor. Taxonomy (NCBI): domain Eukaryota; kingdom Viridiplantae; phylum Streptophyta; class Magnoliopsida; order Poales; family Poaceae; genus Sorghum; species Sorghum bicolor. Next base: position 9,065 of record NW_018396537.1, on the reverse strand, counting down.
CTCAATGAGCCTCCCGTTCCCGATGTCTCAGACCACTGGTCAATGTTCTTTGATGGGTCCTTAAACATCAACGGTGCCGGCGCCGGGGTACTGTTCGTATCACCCAACAAGGACAAACTACGTTACGTCCTTCGGATCCTTTTTCCGGCGTCAAACAACGTCGCCGAATACGAAGCGTGCTTGCATGGCATAAGACTAGCCGTTGAACTGGGGGTCAAGCGCCTCTATGTCTATGGCGACTCCGCTTTGGTCATCAACCAGCTCAACAAGGAGTGGGACGCAACCCACGAGAAGATGGATCTCTACTGCAAAGAAATTCGCAAATGGGAAACCAACTTCTATGGCATAGAATACATCCACGTGGTCCGGGATAAGAACCAAGCAGCAGATGTGTTGTCAAAGTTAGGCTCATCTCGGGCCCAAATCCCGCGGGGTATTTTCGTCCAGGACATCCATGAGCCGAGCGTAGGCTCCTCCCTGGTCGACAAGCAACCCACCGAGGCAATGCTCATAGACGACGCCACTCCGACAACCGGTGGGCGTGACTGGCGTACCCCGTTCATCAAATACATATCAGACGGGACAGGTTTTCAGGACAAAACAGAGAACGAGCGCCTCATCCGACGATCAAAGAACTACATCCTGGTCGACGGAAAACTCATGCGGAAAAACGCAAGCTCCGAAGTACTGCTCAAGTGCATACCCCAAGATGATGGTATCAAGCTCTTAGAGGACATACATGCTGGATCCTGCGGCAATCACGCCGCATCTAGAACGTTGGTCGGAAAGGCTTTCCGAGCAGGTTTTTATTGGCCAACCGCGGTCGGCGATGCAGAAAAACTGGTTCGACATTGCGAAGGATGTCAGTTTTTCGCTAAGAGGACCCATGTACCTGCCCATGAAATTCAAACCATCCCGTCGTCTTGGCCCTTTGCTTGCTGGGGGCTTGACATGATCGGACCATTTAAACCAGCCCCGGGCAATTTCAAGTTTGTCTTCGTGTTAATCGACAAGTTCTCCAAGTGGATTGAATACATGCCCATAGTCAAGGCAACCTCCGAGAAGGCTGTGGAGTTCCTCAATCAAATCATACACAGATTCGGCATCCCGAACAGCATAATCACCGACCTGGGCACTCAGTTTACTGGCACCACCTTTTGGGACTTCTGCGATGACAGAGGCATAGTCATAAAATACGTGTCAGTGGCACATCCACGTGCCAACGGTCAAGTTGAACGTGCTAACGGAATGATCGTTGACGCCCTAAAGAAAAGGTTGTACACCGAAAACGACAGAGCACCCGGTCGATGGATGAAAGAATTGCCGGCAGTGGTCTGGGGCCTCCGAACTCAGACCAGTCGAAACACAGGGGTGTCTCCTTACTTCATGGTGTACGGTGCAGAGGCGGTCCTGCCGTCCGACATACACTTCGGATCCCCTAGAATCGAACACTTCGACCAGGCGACCGCCGACAACGCCAGAGAACTCGAAATCAATTGCATGGAGGAAAAACGTTTAGATTCTTGCCTCCGAACAGCAAAATATCTCGCGGCAGTCAGGCGATACTACAACAGGAACGTCAAAGACCGTTCCTTTGTGGTCGGCGATCTGGTACTTCGATGGAAAACAAGCCAGGAGGGAATGCACAAGCTGTCCACTCCCTGGGAAGGACCTTTCGTGGTGACCGAGGTCACACGACCCACGTCCTACAGATTGGCATACCCAGACGGAACACGAGTGCCTAACTCCTGGCACATCGACAAACTGCGACGTTTCTATCCATAAAGTTTTGATAACTTTCCTCTGTAAGTATCTTATAATTTTTGATAATGAAATTCTCTATTTTTTGCCTATACCTTGTCGCACACAGCACTTGGCAAAACTCCTGCAATGGATGCTCCTAGCGACTACCGAGACGAATACGGTGACACGTCACTCAGATATTCTTACAGCGCTCAAAACAACAGTCATGACAAAAAACAAACTTTATTACAAACTTTACACACAAAGTTTACAATAAATACCCTGACGGGCAGACACTAGTCTATTCCTACAGACTACTTTATTGGCCTAGCTGCTCGGGCTGATCACCCGCCTGGCCCTGCTGCCCGGACGAAGGGGTCGGGGCCACCGGCGCCTGGCTGGTCGAGACCGCAGGCGTCGACCGCCCATCTCCCGCAACGGACGCGCCCGATAACTCCCTGGCCGACCTATCTGAACTCGGATGGTCTGGAGGGGTGGCCGTTCCGCACAGATTGATGTCGCCGATCACCGTCGACGACAAGTCCAGCAGACTACCCCGAAGTTCGTCCGCTTCCTGAGGGCCGACTTCCTTCGGGTACCCCTTCTCCAGCCTGCTCAAGTCGACCAGGGGGTAGTGGGCGCGCACCATGCTGAGGACGTGCGCACCGGCAAACTCCCCAGCGTCCTTCACAAACTGCTGGAGCCAGTCCCACGCCCGTTGCGCCTTCTCGACCGGGGTCAACTGCGGCGCGCGGGGCTGGCTCTCCGGGAGCTCGGGACTGATCAGGTCTAGGACCGGGGACACTCCCTTCCAGATCCTGCAACAGTTGACCTTCCATGAGTCCCGGTCCTTGATCAGATCATCCAGGTGCTTCTTGGCGTTCACCTTGAGCACTGCAAACGAAACAAGGCGTTATTTTCGGCATACTAAACAAACAAAGGGGCGACAAGCAGCAGTTGACAAGGCGGCACCCATTACCAGATAATTCCCGGTCCTTTCGGCCCAATTCCTCTCCTGCTCGCCGCCCGGACTCCAGCGCACCGGCGAGCTGTTGGCTGAGCTGCTCCTTCTCTTGTCGGAGGCGCGCCACCTCCTCCTCCAAGTCTGTGTGAACCATAAACTGGTCAGTAAAGCAAACTACACAAGTACGCAAAGCTGCTCGGAGCGTGTGACTAACCTTCTCGCTGCCGGTACTGGTTGGCCAAGCGACGAGTGAGGTCGAGACGACGCTCCTCCTGGGCACTCATCTCGGCCACCTTCTCCCCGACCTCCGAACGCAGCCGGTCTACCTCCGCGGCAAGGGCCTTGTTCTCGGCCATGATGCCTTCTATCTGGTCAAAGCACCGTTTCCGGTACTTTGCCGTTTTCATTGCGCCCTACAAAGCGAGTATATAACGACCATGCAAAACACGACATAGAATGTACAGCAGTACAGAAAGTCGCTTACCTTGACTTCGTCGACGAGGCGTTTGGCCGCGCGCTCCACCCTGGCGGCCTCTTCGGTCTCGGCGAGCTCCTCATGCCCGATAAAGTGATCCCCGCGTTGGCGCCACACATACACGTGTTGGCGGCCATCACGGGGACGACCCTCAATCTCTTCCACCTCATCATCGGAGGCCGCCCGGGTTTCCTCCTCCTGTGCTGCGTCACCCCCGGTGGTGGTCCCAGGTATTACTGGTCCTCGGACCAGACCTGGGGAGCCCGCAGCCGAAGAGGCTCCTGCTCGGGGCGGCGTGGGGACTTCACTCCCCCCGGCAGGAGGAGCGGTCGGAGATCTTCCCTCCTCTGAGAAGCCAGTTGGGGGAGCCTCTCCAGCCCTGGTCGGGCTGCCTGTCGTAGTCGGTGCCGCGGACGGGAGCCCCTCGGTGCTCCCAGGCGCGACTGCAGCTGTTGGCTGCTCTGTGGTCTGGGGGGCCGTATCCTCAGCAACATGGACTGGCTCGCCCGTCCCTTGGCTGGCAGCCTGGCCGGGGTCGACATCCGACGCCGCACTACAGGAACAAAAGTGTAATTTCAAAAAAAAAAATCAAAGAGGAGTCCAAAATACGTAAGTCGAACACTTACAGGTCTGATCGACGGTGGGTGGCGGTGAACCTCCTCCTCGCCCGGCCGGTCGGCACCTGCGCCCCCGTCTCGACAACTTGCGGTGCAGGGGCGTCGCTGGCCACTCGATCAGTAGCGGCCGGCGCATTATGTGGGCGACCCCGGGGCCGTCGGACCAACGACGGCGCAGCCTCCTCGTCGTCGTCGTCAACGATCCGCACGAGCCGACGACGCTTCGGTGCTTGGCTGCTCTCCGCCGGTAGATCTGCCGGCAGCTCCGGTGTCGGCAAAGGATCTGCCGGCAATGGCCTCTTCCCCGCTACCCTCTCCTCGGAGGTCGGGACGGGGCGGGCTTGGTCCTCTTCACTGCTGGTGTAATGAGTACACCGAGCAGCGTCCTCCTCTGGCGGTTCTTCTCCCGCAGGATTTTCCATCCCCGGTGCCAGTGATACATACACTGTGCACCGGTCGACATCGCCGATCTGTAAAAGCAACAGAGAGGAGTCAGCTGCCGACAATATACGAATGCTAAAACAAAATAATCTGCTACATACCTTTGGTGCTGGTCGTCCTAACTTGAAGGCTTGCACCCGATCACTGCCACGGACGAAGCCTCCGTCCGCGAAGTTAAACAGCTCGTTCAACAGCTGTTGTACCTCCGCTTTCTCCAAGATCTCTGGCCGCATCCTGGTCGGGTCCACGCTTCCGGCATACTCGTACGCCGAGTGCACCCTCTTCTGGCAGGGCATCACCCGACGACAAATGAAGTTGCCGACCACGCCAAGCCCGTCCAGGCGCGACCAGTCGATCAGCTTCATGAGATCCGCCACTGGACCGTCGAACTCCGGGCGGTCGGTCCAGCTCATCCTCTTCTCAGGAATGTATCCCACGTCGCAGAATGTGGAGCTGCCCGGTTCCTCCCTGATGTAGAACCACTTCCTGTACCATTCGGTCAAGGAAGTGTTCCATGGACAGTGCAGGTAGTGATTCTTCATTCCATCACGAAGGTTGAGGTATACTCCACCTGCAACCTTGGAGCCTCCAACTGCTCCCTTCTTCCTCAAGCAGAAAAGATACCGAAAAAGATCGAAGTGCGGCTCTATGCCAACATAGGCTTCGCACAGGTGGATAAAAGTGGAAATGAGGAGAATTGAGTTTGGGTGCAGATTGCAAATCCCGATCTCATAGTACAAAAGAAGACCTTGAAGAAAAGGATGAACAGGAACACCAAAGCCCCTCTTAATGAAATCTTCAAATACAACGATCTCACAGGCGCGAGGGTCGGGGTAGCTCTCCCCCTCCGGTGCCCTCCAGCCGCCGAGCTCCGGGCCGTGCAGGAGCCCCATATCGATGAGGTCACCAAGAGATTTCGTGGTGCTGCGAGACTTCTTCCACTCCTTGGCCATCAGTTCGGCCCTCTTCCTGGAGTCGCTCTTCGCCATTAGAGGTGCGAATGTGGGCTTGAGTTAGGAAGACGCAGGCGATTGGGGGAGATGAGAGCGGAAGGTTTGAAAGCAATGGCAGGGTAAGCAGTACAGGCGGAACTATCAGGCTCTTATAACCCGCAACTCCACCTCTCCCACTTCCCGAATTCTCGGGAAGTGGGCGGGCCATGCGGCGGACGCGGCGTTTCGGTTTACAATGATTATAGACAATTAATGCGGCGGATTTTTCGTACCAATTGATGGTTTCCTTTTCTCAAACCATGCAAAGGCGGCTGCACAGTTGCCAGGCACAACTTTTCATGCATCCGTCTGACACCCCGTCAGGAGGCCTCGTCACGTCAACTTTAACTGGGAAGATCTTTTCAAAAAACAAGAAGACACATACGCCAGAAAGTCAACAATCCGGGGACTGCACCGACCATCGGGCATTGGACGCTCGGGGACTGGTCGCCCAGTCTATCAGCTCGGAACTTCAAGGACTGCGCCGACCACCGAGCACTCGACGCTCGGGGACTGGTCGTCCAGTTTAGTCGCTAGAAGCTTTAAAGGACTGCACCGACCACCGAGCACTCGACGCCTGGGGACTGGTCGCCCAGTCTATCAGCTAGACGCTTTAAAGAACTGCACCGACCACCGAGCACTCGATGCTTGGGGACTGGTCGTACAGTACAGCGACACAGAATTCTAAAAAGCACTTGGTGCTTGGTGACTGGTCGATTAATCTATTCAATTGCAGTCAGACTGGTAAATTCCACTTTTTAGACCTTGCTACAAGGCTCATACTTCGCCTTCCAGCAAGCTCGGGGACTACATCGGTACGATGCATCTGGCGATGCATCTCAGTTACAGAATTTCTTTGAGGACTTTTGTTTTGACCCTGGCACCACGTGCCTGCGTCACCTACTACCAGGCTCGGGGACTAAGTGGGCACACTTCACCTTGCGGTGAATTTGCTTGCTTTTTTGATGTTTATACCTTTCAAAAAAGTAAAGTGGGCACACTTCACCAGGAAAGAAATCTTTTTTAATTTAGAGCACCATGCATTCTTCGAACAACCTGCTTCTTTGAACCTGCTTCTTCGATGTCAATGTTGATCAACTGTCTTTTGAGTTGGTCAAAATACCGTTGCAACTGTTCGGGCAACTTTCCTGAAGACGTCAAGCCTCACTGATCGAAGAAGCTCAAGACGGCGTGTTACACCATAATACATGGTGCTCGGGGACTAGCTGTGGGGGTATAAACCCCTATACCCTTACGGCTGGACTTGGGCCAGGAGGCTTGGCCCATTACGAGACGAGTCCAAAGCTTGATCCGACAACCTGGAGTTCCGCGCAAGGAAACAAGATGTGGAGATCAAGCAGGATTCTGGTCGGTTAGAATAGGAATTGATATCGGATTATCCATGGCAATTGTAACCGACTAGGATTAGTTTCCAGATCTGTAACCCTGCCCTCCAGACTATATAAGGAGGGGCAAGGGACCCCCCTAGGACACATCATATTCTCTCAACACAAATCAATACAACCAGATGCAGGACGTAGGTATTACGCCAACTCGGCGGCCGAACCTGGATAAAAAGCTTGTCCGTGTCTTGCGTCACCACCGAGTTCGTAGTTTGCGCACCGTCTACCGATAAACTACTACCGTGGGTATACCCCAAGGTAGACTGCCGACTAGCTTTCGTCGACAAACTAAAACCCAAAAGGGGTAGAACTCTGCAATCTTCCTTTTGATATCGATCATCCTTCGTATATAAAGTAGTGTTGATTTTGGTGCCATGGATTCAAGTATGGGCAATGTCTTGCTGCATAGATAATGCTTATATGCTGAAATAAGATTCTTTGTACCCATTTGTGCCAAATCAAAAATGTTTTGAAAGGTGTTAGTCAATAGATTTCCAATGTCAAAGCTACCGACTGATTTTAAAAAGGAAACCTCAAAAGCAAAAGTAGTTCCACTAGATTGGTTTTGCTATGGCACAAGTCAACCTAACTCTTATGCAACTGCATCATGAAGAAAGATCATGCTTAACCTACTGGTGGTACGCTATTTCTTTAGTTGGTTGAACACTTGCAACTGTTGGAGACATATAGGCTCAACTATCATCCTTCATCAGTAGTGGTTATCCAATTCTTACATGCCTTGGTTACCTTATATGTGTTACTCAACATGTTACATCTGATTCAACCCACATAACTTTTGTTGTTTGGATACAAGAATCTCCTTAAAGTTAATGATCATGGAAGGCGTTGAACCACCAAAGTCAGCTATCACATTCACTGTTCTCTTAATCGGGTGGTAAGTACAATGTTGTCATTAGACAAAGAGAACTACATGCGTGGAAAGTTATACTCCAACCATTTTGGTAGAGGACTGCTTTTCAAATCTTGTGAATGAGCCTGGAATCACTATAATGCTCAACCCTTAGAAGCTTGTGACCTGGTGTGAAGTTCATATGGCTTGCATTAGTTTCACTAAAGAAGCTAATGGTACAAGTAGCTCCTTAGGCTCTAAACAACCAGAAACAAAGTACATGGAACAATGTTGTCTTGGATTCCTCTCAAAGTAACAGTGCTTCACCGAAGTCAAACAAAAAGGGAGATTCCTCAGATAAAAGTTTACTATGAAGGGCAAGTATCAGAAAATGTTTGGACCAAGTTTGCTTCTCTGATGTTCCAAGCAAAGTAGCCCACTATTATCGCTGATGTTGGGAGATGGAGGACATTGTTTTCTTCCCTTGAAAGTATTTTGCACCAAATCTCAGGACGAGATTCTTTTAAGGGGGAAGGTTGTAACACCCAAGGTGTTTGTCACTTGCTAAGTACTAGGTTTGAGCTCAAGCACGACAAGCTCAATGGTAACAAAGGGGTCCCAGTCAACCTATGAAAGTAAACCGCAACTTGGACTTGGATGATGCACCTTTACTTACATATAGGACCTTTTTAAAAGGTATGCTTAGATGATGCTAGTTGAACATTTTCCATGTGTCTCATATCCATCCCAATCTATATTGGTCTCTGGAAAAGTTTGGTGAAGTTTGGAATCAAGAAGTCACATGAAATGATGAGTTATATCCTTGTTGGAATGGCTCTATTAAGGAAATAGAATCATGGGTCATGAACCAAACCTTCCAAACTTGCTCATATGACTCTATATGAATTATACAACAAAAGTCATGAAGGGTTCATGTTGAGCTTATGTCGAGAAAATGCTTCAATTGGCCTAAACCCTATTTGGAGCTTTATTAGGATACTGCATTAACCAAAGTGAAAGTTTGACTTCTGTTGGAGTTATGAGGTTTGACCCTAAATAAACGTTGTAGTTTTGCTTCTGTAGAAGAGACTTTATTCAAGAGTCAAGAACCAAATCAGCTTGAAAAAAGTTCAAACAGAGGCTCAAAGTTCGAATCAGCTGCTGCTTTTAGCCCTGAGAAATAATTCTAAGTCCCTGGAAGTACAGCAGTGAGTTGGATCCTTTGTGACGTTTTATTATCCAAATTCATATGGTAACTCAAATATATTCCTTAATATGAGTTGGAGTACTCTTCTTGATGAAAGCAATGGATCAAGTATCATCAAATTTGGAGTTCATTTGGATATTTAAAAGTAGCTCCCAACACAGCAAAAAGTTATTTTATCGCTAAACGGATATCGACCCGTTGGCATGCCGCGTTCTCATGTTTTTGTTAAGCAACTAAAGTTGGTACAAGAATAAAAGTGGTGGACAATTACTTGGAGAAGGTCATGTAAAAAGTTGCATCATGTTTGACATGGTTTGGACCATCAGTTCTTGGTTTTGCTAATCACCGTCAATACGTTGACACTCGTGACTGG
>NW_018396536.1:0-16212 GCF_000003195.3 Sorghum bicolor | reverse complement strand
GAACTTTTACTTGTGAACAAATAAAAGTGAAATAGAGAAGAAAGAAAAAAACTAACACGTTGATCATGACACAGTTCGCAACTCACCGTACCGGCAACGACGAACTTGAATGCACGAAGATTGCAAGGCTGCATCTGGGATGAGGACGTCGATGTGTTAGCCCTTGTTTACTTCTAACCAAAAATCCAAAATTTTTCAAGATTTCTCGTCACATCGAATTTTTAAACGTATGCATAAAATATTAAATATAGACGAAAATAAAAACTAATTGCACAGTTTGATTGGAATTTACAAGACGAATCTTTTGAGCCTAGTTAGTCTATAATTAGATAATAATTATCATAAACAAACGAAAAATGCTATAGTATCACAATTTTTTTAATTCGGAAAGTAAACACGGCCTTACTATCTCGGACAAGGACATCAATGCACTGCACGACGATGTCCGGCGGCGCGAGCACTATGCTGCGCCGTGAGTCTGACATGACGGCGGTGGCGAGCAAGGACACAATCGGCGCCTAAAATACTCCTGCGGAACAGACATGGCAAACCAATAGTTGTTGGATCGTGAATGGATGGTATCGGATATGGCTAAGGGCCTGTTTAGATTGGGAACGAAAATTTTTTGGGTGTCACATCGGATATGTCGGAAGGATGTCGGGAGGGGTTTTTAGAAACTAATAAAAAAACAAATTACATAACTCGTCAGGAAACTGCAAGACAAATTTATTAAGCATAATTAATCTGTCATTAGCATATTTAGGTTACTGTAGCACTTAAGGCTAATCATGGAGTAACTAGACTTAAAAGATTCGTCTCGCGATTCTCAACTAAACTGTGTAATTAGTTTATTTTTTTATCTACATTTAATGTTTCATGCATGTGTCTAAAGATTCGATGGGATGGGTGAAAAATTTTTGGGTGGGGAACTAAACAGGGCCTAAAGTCACATGGACCGCAGAGAATCTGGATAGGTCCACATCTCCATATCATGCCAAGGATTTTGCCGCCTTCCATGATGTGTCAGGCCACGTTGAATTGTTGACTTGACTCCGTACGCGTAGTTAGGCGCTCTTTATCAGTCACATCGAATATTTAGGCCTTATTTACTTTAAAAAACTCAAAATTTTTCAAAATTCCCTATCATATCGAATCTTTAGACGCATATATGGAGTATTAAATATAAACGAAAATAAAAACAAATTACACAGTTTGATCGGAAGTTACGAGACAAATCTTTTAAGTCTATTTAGTTTATGGTTGGACAATAATCTATACCTATCTATAAAGAGCCAAAATTTCAGTCTGTCTTTTTTTTTCTGTCTGCCACTTGGGCTTCACAAAACTGGGCCTTAGCCAGCCCAGCCCACCGATCACGTTTAACTCCTTGTTTAGGTTTTCGTAGAATCCCATACACGTCTTGTTTGCGCAGGCAAGTGCAAGATGGAGATCCACGGGAGCGGGCTGCGGTGCGAGACGACGGAGCAGGGGCTAACAATCTCCGGGCCCAGGGGCGCCAAGGCCGTCTTTGGTACGCTGCTCCTCACGCACTTTATTAGTTTCATGCAAACTATTGCCTCGATTTACTCCTTCGCTCACACTGCCTTTTTGGGACGTGTCACGATGCTTGTGCAGTTTTTGGGGATCAGAAGGGCGCTTCGAATGGCGTCGGTGAGTGACTGTTGGGATGTCTGTTGTCCGGTCATCTTTGGTTCGGATTCGTGGTGGTTCCATCTGCTCCTGTCATCTGATTTTGTATCGTATGTGTAGGTGATAGCATTCAGAAAAAATTGAAAATTGTGACTGAGTTGTTACACATAATATGCGTGCCAAGTTATAGTGGTTAGCTCAACATTTTTTCTTGCAAATGCATGATAGCTCATATGTACTCTTACTTTGATATTTCCAGAAAGTATCGAATGCTACTGTATCACAGATTAAAGTTCTCATGACACAGTTTGTGGGGGTATAAACCCCTATACCCTCATGGGCCTATATGGGCCGCACCATTAGAGGTGGCTCGGCCCACAAGATGAAGACGTGCGGCGCACGACTGGTCGGCGTGCACCGCAAGGCTACAAGATTTTGTACCAAATAGGATACTTTGCTTGTAACTCTGTCCCTTCAGGATATATAAGGAGGGGCAGGGGTCCCCTAGAGGACATATCACATCATATTCTCTCAGCACAAATCAATACAACCAGACGCAGGACGTAGGTATTACGCCAACTCGGCGGCCGAACCTGGATAAAAAGCTTGTCCGTGTCTTGCGTCACCATCGAGTTCGTAGTTTGCGCACCGTCTACCGATAAACTACTACCGTGGGTATACCCCAAGGTAGACTGCCGACTAGCTTTCGTCGACACAGTTGCATCGAACAAACAAACTTAAAACTATAATATTAACGAGTAAACTAATGTTGGCTCCATATTGTTATTAGGTAATAGAGATATATATAGATTTAATAGCTTTTTTTTTCTCCCGTTGCAACGCACGGGCATTTTTACTAGTTACCACAAATAAACGAAAGTGCTACAGTGTTCCGAAAATTTTTTATCCAGAAACTAAACATGGCCTTAGACAGATGCATGAAGTAATAAATATAAATTTAAAAATAACTAATTGCACAGTTTACATGTATTTTGTAAGATAATTTTTTTAAACCTAATCAGTCAAAGATTAGATACAAATTAGTATAGTTATAAATATGATAAAGTATCTAAAAAAATCTTTTCTTTTAGCGAACTAAACAATGCCTAACTACGCGTAGTGACTGTATCCGCACTGTGAGAGTGGGTCGTCAAAACCAAGGAAAGCATCATCACGCACTTCACTCTCTTTCCACCCCTAGTGGCTACCATCATCAATTCTTTAGTTTCAGTCATCCCCTTCCTCCTGCGCCACACAAATCGTAGACACAAGCCTTCCCAACTCCTAGTCGCCGCCGTGTCCCAGTCAAGGAGAACAACACCGATCTTGCTGTCGATTCGGCTGACAAGGTCGTCCACCGAGCTCCCGAGCCCTGCCCTGGCCTTTGCTGCTGGAGGTTGGGACACGACCACCTTGTACTCGTCTTCTCCCAACTCCACCGTCGCATTCCAGGTCGTCTCTCTCGCCTTTCAGCTCTGCCGTTGCATCGCATCCTCCCCAGTTCCCCACCTGTCGAGGGTATCAACAAGGGGTACCCTCACCAATGCGTATAACGAGACCATCCGTACACACGCGCGGCCATCGACGGCCGCAGCCTCGAAGACGGAAATAGCGTCGAGCGAATCGGTCAGGGCTCGAGCGACAACTGCCGTCGAATACGGAAGCGGGCACGAGCGAACCGAGAGGCGTCGAGCGCAAGGACACTGTCCGTCGCCTGACGCGCGCACGAGAGCCAGGGCATTTAATGCACCTGACGCTTCCCCACCTAACACACGGGTCACGGGAGGCGTGATAGGGAACAGGCTTCTGTCCCATCGTTCTTTTTGCAGCCTTCCCACCGAACGACCCAGGGCGTGTCAGGACGCGGGAAACAAGGATGGAACGTCTAATCGGGACCCCCTCGAGACACCCAAGGTCAGCGCTCCAGATATCGACACCTCGTACGACGTCCGACCCTCGACTTCACCAGGCTCCTTCCTGGAGACGAGTCGGGCGTCGACTGACCACGCCGTAACCGCTCCGCCGGATTTGCCGCCGAGCCATATAAGCGTGCATCCGCCGAACCAATCCAAGACGGCGCGCAGAGCAGAATGCAGGGGCACGCGTGATCATCACCTGGCTATTAAGACGGGACGGCTCGAGGTCATGCCGGTACGGAAACCTCGAGTAGGTCAGCGCTCCATGCTGCTATTGACTCCAATTCCTACACCTATACATGTACCCTAGGTCCTTCCTTGGAACTATAAAAGGAGGGACTCAGGAATAGAACGGAGAGGACGACACAAGACCACGCTCATACGTAGTAGAGCTCCACACTTCATACCACGCTTGTATTCGCCCCTGTACAAGCACTTAGGTGCAAGATAATACAAACTCTCTCCCCCCGCTGGACGTAGGGCCTTCTCTTGCCCAAACCAGGATAAATCTCTGTGTCTTCTTGTATCACCATCCGGGAAAGGGAGCACGCATACAAATTTACTCGTTGGTGTGACCCCCCGGGGGAAAAACACCGACAGTTGGCGCGCCAGGTAGGGGTCCTGCGTGTTTTTCATCGATTTCCCACTCCTTTCCGGATGGCTACTCTTGCCTCGCCGTTTCCGCGCTCCACGGTGATTTGGTTTGGGAGTCTCAAGTTCATGTCTACGGGCTCCGGCTACGACATGATCTTGCTCTCAGTCAAAGGACCAGGAGGAGCCCGCGTTACGCCAGCACGGTTGAAGGCCCCGAGACGCCCTCACCACCACGCCTCCCCGCCTAAGAAGAGGCGCGGACAGCGCCACCGCGGCCCCTCTGCTTCAGCACGACCAACAACTCGTGCGAGGCAGGACGTAGGCCACAAGTCGGCAGCACCGTGTGACGGAGCAACAAGCGCGACGACTCAGCACCGCGCGACGACGGGAGGGGATGCGTCTCGCGCGCTCTCCCCCACCGCAGCTAGGCTACTTCCACACGGGTTGTTCTCTCCAAGAGCGGCACTGCCGTTCGGATTGGACAACGCCGCGGCGTCGCTCGCCAGGGCGATATGCCCAAACGCCCAGACGTACGTAGAAAGACCAATGGTCCTCCCACGTAGCTCTGAAGCGCGGCGGCCGGCGTCCGAGCTGCCGGACCTTTCCCGAGTACAAGGCCTCCGTCGTCTAGGCCCCGGACGATACTCGATCACCTCCCTCAGGCAACGATTGCTGGAGGAAGGACGTGGGTGTTTCTACGCCGCCGAACCGGACTCCGACTCCGAGACAGATAGCTATGACCCTACGAGGGAATGCTATCACATCGACGGGGCGGTAGAAACTACTGACGAGACACGGGATGCTGCTGCGGGTGGTCGAGCCCCCGCGGCGCGAGAAGACCCCAGGACGCCTGGGAACGACGGACAGGTCGACCCCCCTCCTCAGGAAGACAGAACCGCGCAGCTCGCGCAGCTGCGGAAGCTCAAGATGAAGCTCGACGAAGACCGCGAGCGCCTCGTCCTGCTCGAGCAAATCCTCGAGCAAGACCTGCCCTACCCGCCGGGCGGAAGTGTCCGCAGACGCGCTCGAGAGGTACATCGACAGATCGTCGGCGACGCAGAGCCAGAGCAACCTGTCAGCCGTTTCCCTCGAGCAGGCCAGAATGTAGTGGCAGCGACGATGCTGCTACGTAACATGCCAGAGCCGTCGAATTCCCAGGCCCGACGCATTCGAGATGAGGTACAGACATTGCTCCAGGTGGCGGCGGTTCAACAAGCCGAAAGTTCGGCGTCTCGACGACGAGGAGCTGCCACAGAGAAGCGCGACGAACAGCCTCTGAACGAAGAGGAGGTGTCAGTCCATCAACAACCTCCCCCTCGAGGTAGAAAGACCGCTCTCATCCTCCCCGTCGAGGCGACTCCCAACTCGTCATCGACCAGGTGATGAAGGCTTCGAGCTGCCACGACCCGAAAATGGAGGCGTACTGCAAAGAAGTACGTCGACTCGAGGACAAGTTCCATGGTCTCGAGCTCGCCCATGTTGCCCGACGCTACAACGAGGCAGCCGACGAGCTCGCCAAGATCGCATCGACTCGAGGCACGGTGCCACCTGATGCATTCTCAAGAGATCTTCACGAGCCATCCGTCGACTTGGGCTCGGGGGCTGGCGTCGATGCCGCACCCGCCCAGCCAACCGACACCGTCGATGCGTTGCTGAGAGCAGCAGAGGTGATGGAGGTAGAGCAGCGACCCGGTCGACCGTTCGACTGGCATACACCGTACCTCGACTGCCTAATCCGCTGCGAGCTGCCAGAAGATCGATCTGAGGCCCGCCGTATCGCTCGACGGGCCAAGTCATATGTGATTTATGGCGAAGGCGATGAGCTATACCGACGAAGCCCGACGGGGGTCTTGCAGCGTTGCATCACCGTAGAAGAAGGCCGAAAACTCCTCGAGGACATACACTCGGGGGCTTGCGGCCACCATGCTGCCCCACGGACCCTCGTAGGAAACGCTTTTCGACAAGGTTTCTACTGGCCGACGGCCGTGGCAGATGCCATCGAGCTCGTACATTCATGTCATGGATGCCAGTTCTACGCCAAACAGACGCATCTGCCTGCCCACGCTCTTTAGATGATCCCCATTACCTGGCCTTTTGCGGTGTGGGGGCTCGATTTAGTAGGACCCCTGCAAAAGGCGAAAGGAGGGTACACCCACTTGCTGGTGGCCATCGACAAATTCTCCAAATGGATCGAGGCTCGACCCATCACCAACATCCGCTCCGAGCAAGCCGTCCTTTTCTTCACCGACATCATACACCGATTCGGAATCCCTAACGTGATCATCACCGACAACGGCACCCAGTTCACCGGCAAAAAGTTCTTGGACTTCTGCGATCAGCATCACATCCGTGTGAACTGGTCCGTGGTGGCTCACCCTCGAACTAACGGCCAGGTCGAGCACGCCAACGGCATGATCTTGCAGGGGCTCAAACCAAGAATCTACAATCGCCTAAAGAAATTCGGCAAGAAGTGGGTCGAGGAGCTTTCCTCGGTCTTATGGAGCTTGAGGACGACGCCAAGCCGGGCCACCAAATACACCCCGTTCTTCATGGTCTACGGTTCTGAGGCCGTGCTCCCAACGGACCTCGAGTATGGGTCACCTCGACTCAAGGCCTACAACGAGCAATCGAACAAAGAGACTCAAGAAAACGCGGTCGACCAACTTGAGGAGGCTAGAGACATGGCCCTCCTCAACTCTGCCAGATATCAGCAAAGGCTTCGACGCTACCACGACAAGCATGTGCGCAAGAGGGACCTCAACGTGGGCGACCTAGTCCTACGACGCCGGCAAAGCAATCAGGGACGCCACAAGCTGACTCCGCCTTGGGAAGGTCCGTACGTGGTAGCCGAGGTCCTGAAGCCGGGAACGTACAAGCTGGCGGACGAAAAGGGGGCAATTCTCACCAACGCATGGAACATCGAACAGCTACATCGATTTTACCCCTAGAAGTTCAAAACTTATGTTCTTACGTATATTTTGTACCAAGACCCTGTAAACGAATATATGAATAGATGAGGTCCTTCCCTCGAACATCCAACTTCTTTTTGTACTTAGGCTTTACAAGTCATGATCTCGACGATAGAAGGGGGTGCCGACTATGACCCATCATAGTCAACACCCCCCTCGGGGGCTACCAGGGGGACGACCCCCCCCCCAAACGTCGAAAAAAGCCAAGAAATTTTCTTTTCTTACTTAGTAAACCTTGCACGATTCGAGTAGCCAAAGCACCTCGAGCCCCTCAAAGGCCGAGGGACAACGAGCCTGAGAACTCCTACGCCCCCGGGCTACGGAAACTCTACTCACTTCCTTACCCTTGAGGTGATCAAGGTTGTTTTTGACGAAAGATCGAACAAGGAATACAAACGTAGGAATAAGGAAGAATAAAAGAACCTCGAGCGGAAAGACAAACAAAATAAGCATTTAACAATTACGAAAGTGATACAACATCAGTTACCCACAGAATTAACAAAGTATCGTACAAGGGGCCTCAGGCGCCCCGAGCAGGCTCGCAGGCCTCAGTCCGCGTCACGATCCTCACCGCCCTCGCCTCCGCCCGAGCTAGCCTCAGGAGGGAGCACCTCAGGCTCGAAAAGCTTGGCCAACCTTTCCCCAGGAGCCTCCGCGTCGTCGATCAAGGCATGGAGCCTCTCCTCGTTCTCCGCGTCGGTCTTGGAGATGTCGGTGACGAAGCCATGGGACCCTCCATGTCGTAGGAGAAGCCCGAGCAGACAACCGCCATCGCCCGCTTCACCCCGATGTGGAGGGCGTCCCGCACCCGATCTCGCAGCGTCGCGCCTATGTAGCACAACTGGTCGACCAGGGCGTCGCCTCGAGCGTCCTCCCTCGACTCATCCATAGGCTCGACCTCCCAAGAGGTCGAGAGATCACTTATCGCCGTCCGCACTCGACGGTTCAAAGCAACCTCCGCCTCGAGCTGAGCCTTGGCGTTGCGAGCCTCGGCTTGGGCGGCCAGGAGTTCGTCCTTGAGCCCTGTAAAAGCCAATATAAAGAGACCTTAGGAAAAACTAAGCACACCTCGGAAAAAGAAATCTGATAGAGGAAACATACCGCGTACGGTCTCCTCGAGGGCCGTGTTCTCGCCGACCAGCCTGGTGTTGGCCCCCTCGATCTCTTTGTTGGAGCGTGCCAGCTCGGTGTTGGCAACGCGGAGATCCTCGATCGCCTTGCCAGCCTGAGCAATGGCCCCCTCTTCTCCAGCAATTCTCCCTTCAGACGCTCGACGTCGTTAGAGAGACTGCGGGATCGAGCTCGCTCCGCCTCGAGATCTTCGAGGGCCTTCTTCTTGGCTTCCTCCGCGGCGCCCCTGGCGACCTCGCCGTTCACATGCTCCACCTTCATCTTTCGGAAGGACTCTCGGAGAGAGTCCAGGTCGGATTTAAGGAGGCCCTTCTCCTTGTCCAGATCCGCGATAACGCTCTTGTAGGACAGGGCCTCCTCCCGGGCTCTGGACGCGGCCTCCTCGACCGTAAGAACCCGCTCCCGTAGCTGCATCGTCTCCTCCTCCGCCTTCTTCGAGGCCTCTCGGGCCTCAGCCAAGGCAGCCTCCCTCGCCTTCTTCTCCTCCTCGAGTGCTATGAGATCTTTGTAAGCTTTAAGGAGCTTTTCCTGCGACTCGAGGAGTTGATCCTTGAGGAGGGGGAGCTGCTCCCAACCGCCCCTCGTGACGTGTATGAAGCTGGACTTGATGCGGGAGGTCTCTTTCATATCCTACGAATCAAGGGTCGGATGGATTAGAATACAGAAACCAGAAAGCACCATGAGGATTGGAGTTCGAGAAACACTTACAAAATAAGCCGGGCCGAGCCCGTTGTTGATAACGTCCGAGAGGAGCCCCACCACATGCTTCATCCAAAGGCGGAGCTCCTCGACGTGTTCCCACTTCTCCGCCTCCTTCCGATCGTCGAGGAAGATGTCGGGCTCAGACGGGTCGTGGGAGGCCCGGATACGGATGCGGTCGGGGCACCAGTGCTCCATCTCCCGGTCAGCCCGCGCCTTAACGCCGCGGATGAGGCCCTCGACGGTCTCGAGGGAGCCCCCATGGCGCAGGAACAGGTCGACGAGGCATGGGAACCGTCCGTCGTCATCCACCGTCTTCCAGGTTCCATCCTTGGTCCCCGATGCCCCAATTTCATCCTCCTCGGAAGGAAAGCGGTCCTCCCACGCCCGACGTTCCCGGAGGAACCCTGGGGCGATCCCGTCCATGCCGAAAATTGTCCTCTTGATATCGGACTCGGGGTCGGGGGGCGTGCGCTTCAGGCAGGCGAGCGCCACCACTCCATCCGCTCGCCCCGGCTCTGCCCGGATCGCGGCAGGTGCCCCCGGGAGGAGCCACGCCGGGGTTGGGGGGCCGTACACCGGCAAGTCCTCCTCCTCGCCGAGCTCTTGCGGCTCCGGTGGCACTGGCTGGGCCGGACCTTGCGGCTCCGGTGGCACTGGCTGGGCCGGACCTTGGGGCACTGGCTGCTGCTGCTGCTGCGGTTGCTCCTGCGGTTGTTGCTGTTGCTGCTGCCGCTGTTGCTGTTGTTGCTGCTGCTGTTGTTGTTGCTGCTGTTGCTGTGCCTCATGCTCCTGTGGCTGCCGCGCCGCCTCGCGCTCCCGCTGTTCATCCCCCTCCCTCTTCTTTTTCTGCTCCTCGAGGGTGCGGAGGCCGGCGGGCCAGGGAGTTGATCCCTCGACATGAGGGGTCGACGTTTCCTCCTCCATGGGGCGGGCACCCCCAGACGCTCTGTCACCATCAGACGTGTCGCTGATGGTGATGGGTTCCCCCTCGACCCCCAATCTAGGGGGATCGGGGGCTCCCTCTGACGCTTGCGTCTGGGGCGCCTCATCACAAGTCGGCAGCGACGGAATAGGCGCGGGACGAGACGGAGCCCTCTCGACGCCGGCTGGAGGTTGGGAACTGGAGGAGCCTACGAAACAAAGGGTAAAAAGGTCAGACGTTATAATAACCGACACAAGAACATCGCAAGGCCCAGAAATAAACTACGAACCTGGTTCCTTGGAGGCGGCGCCCGTTTTGAGCCTCTTTGCCATGGATGGCTGGGCCTGCTCGAGGGTCCGCTTTAGCCTGAGAAAAGATCGGTATATGAGCAAACGCAGAGGAACAGGAAGACAAAAGCCACAGCATCGAGAAGGCTTACCCCACGGGGAGAACAGCTCGCCTCCCTCCGCCCCGACCGGTGGGCCTCGAGCCACCCCGCGTCAGGGCTCCAGGCCCCTCAAGGGCAGGTGCTGGCCTAGGTGCGTCAGTTCCAGCCTGACGGGCGCCGGGACTGGCGCTCCTGCGGCCGACCTCTCCTTTCTCGGAGGCTGCTGCGCGACCGCGGGTCAGTGGCCCCATCGCTTGGGGCCTGGCATGACCGCTCTCCCTGAGCGCCGGGGGAGGGCGCGGCACGACTTGGCTGACCTTGGGCGCGGGAGGGGTATCGGCGCGAGGACGGTAGGATCCGCCTGGGCCCCCCGTCGGAGCTTCCGCCCGAGGAGCGTCGACGTCGCCTTGAGATGGACCCCCGAGGATCCGGTCAAGACGAGACGCCATCCCCTCGGAGTCCTCACTGTCCTCGTCATCGTCGTCATCTTTCTCGCTGGGGGACTCTTCCTCAGGCTCTCCCCTCTGCCTGGACTTGGACCGGCGCGCCTCTAAGGCTTGCCGGTCGAGGTTTTTCTTCTTCTCCCCCTTCTTCTTAGAGTCCTTGACGGACTTCGACTTCTCGGCGGACCGGCGCCGCGCGTCGCGGTCGACTTCGTCCTCCCTCACCGGGGGCCTCGAGGATCGAACGTCGATCCGCCCCTACCACCGTAAAAAGTAGACTTAGAAAAAGGGGGTGGAAAAGGAACCCAGTGTCAAGGCTACCCGCGAGGAAGAAAACATACCAGATCGACCGAGCCTTCATCAGGCCTCATGGGGAAGCCGTTGACGTGCTGCGACTTGAAGTCGCCGGCGATGGCCGCCCTGACCCGGGCGGCGACTTCATCGTCCGCCAGAGCCACGTTGGACATCCGGCAAGCTTCGAGATCCCGGGACGAGACGCCCGGCCCCATTTCGTCCATCCTCAACGGCCGAGACATCAGGGGAAGGACCCTCCGACGATGGACGGCCGAAAGGACGAGAGCGGCGGACAGGCCCTCCAGGCGCAGCTTCTTCATGGCGTCGAGGAGGGGGTCGAGCCGCGACTGGTGCTCCTGGACGACGCCATACGTCCAGTTGTCTGGGCGCTCTGAGATCAGACGGCCCGTGTAGGCGGGGAAGAGACCGTCGTCGTTTCTCAGATAGAACCACTAGGAGTCCCACCCAGCATGGTTCGACGACAGCCCCACCGGGATGTACTCGCGCGGCCTTTCCGTCTTCTTCGTCTTCAACACCAGGTTGAGGCATCCGGCCCGCACGGGTTTCCTCACGCCGGTGGTTCCAGTGGGGGCGTTGAAAAGTTCGCCCCTGTAGAGGTGGAGCCATAGATCCCAATGGGGCATCATCCCCAGATAGCCCTCACACACCGCGACGAAGACCGCCGCGACGGTGATGGCGTTCGGAGAAAAATGCTGGAGCTCCACTCCATAGTGGAAGCAGAGGGCCCGCATAAAGCGACTCGGGGGAGCACCCAAGCCACGGCGGTGGAACTTGGCGAATGACACCACATAGCTCTCGGGTGGCTGGGGCTCCCTGTGACTCGCCGGCGGCGCGATCCACTCCGGCGAAGACTGCGAAGTGCGGCGGCGCAAGAGCCCTTCATTCTCGAGCTCTAGCAGACGGCGGTCCGTCATCAACGACGGACGCCAGTCGTCGGCGGCAACAAGCTTCACAGGCATCTTGGTTGGAAGGATGGTGGATTCACTACCGCTCGAGGGGGTGCACGCGCGCGTGGAGGAAGCAAGAGAGCAAAGGCAGCGAGAAGACGAAGGCGAGAGGACGGAAGGGGAAAGAAAGAATGGAGCAACGCCACGGCGTATTTATAGATAGCGGCCAACCAACGGATAGATCCGATAAATGAGGTAACTCCCCCCATAAATGCGCCGTCTAACGGTCCTTTCTCTCCTCACAGGCCGGACGCTCCGAATTCCCCGCCGATACAGTGTCGCAACGTCACTTACCTCAAAAGGTGCGCCCAACGGGCAGAAAGACGAACCGGCACGGCAGCTTCCTTACTTCGTAAGCCAAGATATGCGCCCACGATAGTCTCGAGAGGTCGATGGCTGGCCCGTCGAAAGGGTTCGACAGCCGATCTCGAGCACCAAGAGTCAGGGATCCCCAGCGAGTGGTCGAAAATCGAGGCCCGCCTCGAGGACTCGCTGGCGATGTCCAAGGTAGGGTCGAGACAGTCGAGAGGAATCCCCCCGAAGGGAGGCATCGAGCCGCTGGACTCTATCGAATGAGACCAGTATCCCCGACCACGTCGACCCTGCTTTATGAGGACGCCTCCGGGCTACAGCTGACCCCCTCGAAAGGGGCACAGGTTCTCACTTGGACTACCCGCTAGGAACTCAATCTGGGGTGGAAGACGCTCGCTCTATCGAGAGTACGTCGAAACCTCCACGCAAGGCAAAGCCGAACAAAACCTTCCACCACGGGTGTTGACAGCGTTTCTGCAAATTTGGCAAAATAACCCTCGAAGGAGTTAAATACTCCCTCGAGGGCTCGGGGGCTACCCCCCGCGGGGTCGCTCGCGCGCCCCCGTGGAAGCTCGACCGTAAAAACGAAAGTCTCCACTCGAGCGCCAGCGCTCGAATGAAGACTCGGAGGCTACTGTCGAGGGTATCAACAAGGGGTACCCTCACCAATGCGTATAACGAGACCATCCGTACACACGCGCGGCCATCGACGGCCGCAGCCTCGAAGACGGAAATAGCGTCGAGCGAATCGGTCAGGGCTCGAGCGACAACTGCCGTCGAATACGGAAGCGGGCTCGAGCGAACCGAGAGGCGTCGAGCGCAAGGACACTGTCCGCCGCCTGACGCGCGCACGAGAGCCAGGGCATTTAATGCACCTGACGCTTCCCCACCTAACACACGGGTCACGGGAGGCGTGATAGGGAACAGGCTTCTGTCCCATCGTTCTTTTTGCAGCCTTCCCACCGAACGACCCAGGGCGTGTCAGGACGCGGGAAACAAGGATGGAACGTCTAATCGGGACCCCCTCGAGACACCCAAGGTCAGCGCTCCAGATATCGACACCTCGTACGGCGTCCGACCCTCGACTTCACCAGGCTCCTTCCTGGAGACGAGTCGGGCGTCGACTGACCACGCCGTAACCGCTCCGCCGGATTTGCCGCCGAGCCATATAAGCGTGCATCCGCCGAACCAATCCAAGACGGCGCGCAGAGCAGAATGCAGGGGCACGCGTGATCATCACCTGGCTATTAAGACGGGACGGCTCGAGGTCATGCCGGTACGGAAACCTCGAGTAGGTCAGCGCTCCATGCTGCTATCGACTCCAATTCCTACACCTATACATGTACCCTAGGTCCTTCCTTTGAACTATAAAAGGAGGGACTCAGGAATAGAACGGAGAGGACGACACAAGACCACGCTCATACGTAGTAGAGCTCCACACTTCATACCACGCTTGTATTCGCCCCTGTACAAGCACTTAGGTGCAAGATAATACAAACTCTCTCCCCCCGCTGGACGTAGGGCCTTCTCTTACCCGAACCAGGATAAATCTCTGTGTCTTCTTGCATCACCATCCGGGAAAGGGAGCACGCATACAAATTTACTCGTTGGTGTGACCCCCGGGGGAAAAACACCGACACCACCCAACCCCGCCGTCCTCCCTGTCTCCGCCAAAGCAATGTTTTCAGTCCTTTATGCTGCTCCTAGTCTCATGTTTGGTCTTGGATATTTGCTGTGGCATGCCGATGTTGAGCTTGGTGCCACAACCGCACATACCATGGTGCATTTTCTTGTCATCTTTATCTTGGCATCTGAGAACCAGAACAGGAAATTAGCTACGGTGGGTAGCCTTCTCGGGTTGCTGTTGTTGGCTCATGTTTCTGGTGGTTTACATCTGGTCTTGGATAATAGCTTGGCCATGATGAGACGCGGCAGTGAAATCCAAATGGTTAGCAGTTACGATTACGAACCTTCTCATGGTAGGAGTAGGATGCTAGTTTCAATTGGCCACGAGACACAAGGTAATGCTAGCAAGGATATGAATGATGGCATAATCAACTCTGATCTCAGAATGACACCGGGGAGTGCTGATGGATCTGATTCTGGACACAATAACAATGTGCTGGCACATTGGATGTCAGATCATAACAGAGAATGGCCAAGCAAATATTATGTCACAGAGAAGCAAAGCAGAGCAGGCAAGCCTCATCTGTCAGCAGCACAAAAGGCAACCAAGACTGGCGTGGCTTCGTGGATTATTGTCATAGCTGCGCCTATCTTTGTTGTGGTTGTGGTCTGCTGTATTGCTGCTCTACTTTGGTACAAATGTGGAAACACAGCGCAACAAAATGTGCTGGTAGCTAAGCTTGAACTTTGGAGATCTACTTTACCTAGGCTGTTCGAATACAACGAGCTGGCGGCTGCAACCAACAGTTTCTCCGACGAGAACAAGCTTGGGCAAGGAGGGTTTGGCCCTGTGTACAGGGGCTTCTTGACGGACCCGGACCGCCATGTGGCTGTCAAGATGCTGTCTGCAGACTCTTCTTGGCAAGGGCAGAAGGAGTTTGAGGCAGAAGTCAAAGTCCTGACCCAGCTGAGGCACAGGAACATCGTGGAGCTCGTCGGCTGGTGTGACAGTAATGAAGGCCTCCTGCTCGTGTACGAACTGATGGCTCAAGGCAGCCTATTGACAAGCATCTTCACAATCCTGTTAGAGTTTTATCATGGCAACAGAGGTACCCACCCAAATTGGCATAACCAGTCTTCTATCTAACATCTCGTCCAGTAGTTCCATTCCATTAAATAACAATACTAGCAATCTAAGATAACTTCTTTCATCCGTTTCTAGTTTATCTAGGGTACCCAAATTAGCCTAATTAAGCAGTCTATATATCTAACATCTCGATCAGTAGTTTCATCAGTTACTACAATTCTATTTGTTTATTACATCTGTCCTCCTCTGACAAGTTCTTTCTTACCTTTCTAGGTACAAGATTATATTTGATTTGGGCTCTGCTCTGCTCTACCTCCACCGGTGCTGCGACAAATGCATCGTCCACGGCGACATCAAGCCTGAAAATGTGATGCTTGACGCCTCATACAACGCTAAGCTCGGTGCCTTCGGGAGAGCAAGGCTCATCGAGCACGGAGCGGAGCCCCGAGCCACGGAAATCGTTGCTGGGACCCGTGGGTACATCGACCCAGAGTTCGTCAACAACCACCTTCGTTGCCCTGAGGCAGACATCTACAGCTTCGGCGTTGCCCTGCTCGAGATTGCTTCTGGCAAGCGGCCGGCGTCGAGATCGAGACAGCCAGATGAGGCCTCTGCGCTGCTAGTCTGCAGGCTCCGTGACCTGTACGATCAGCGCATGGTTCTCGATGCAGCAGATGCCAAGATGAACGGCGAGTTCGACCAGCAGCAGATGGAGCGTGTGCTTGTTACGGGTCTCTGGTGTGCGCATCAGGACCCGAGCCGGTGACCGTCTATTGAACAAGCTATGGACGTTCTGCGTTCTGCAGATGCAATGTTGCCGGTGCTTCCAGCGACGCGCGATCGGCAGCGCGTTAGCATCTTGGAGGAACAGGCTTATGGCGATCTCACAGGTGATGGTGCTGCCGTGGATGCCGTCGTCCCTGCAAGTACCTGCTATCTTACTTCCAAGGATTCAGCGTATCTGCTTGCTGAGCAATGAGGGTTCTGTTGATCACAAGTTACTATTACTATACAGTAGTACCGTTTTAGATCCCAGTAAGTTTACCTTTTTCAAACCGCTAATCCTGTGGGTGTTATGTATGTATATGTATCCAGCTCCACCAGGCCCCATGGCATGCACGATCTGTGTTGTAGCAGAATCTTTTTATGCAAAAGAATGTTTCTGTCGTTAATGTTCTGTCTGTGCTAATGGGTTCCCAGGGTAGGAATA
>NW_018396535.1:0-16244 GCF_000003195.3 Sorghum bicolor | reverse complement strand
GGATGTTCGACCCGCACCTATAAACCCTATCGATCCTGCTAACGGGATTATGGGCTACAAAGGTAACTCAGAAATGTCACATTCCTCGCTACTACCACGGACCGGCTAGACAGGGGATATCTATGAGTATCCTAGCCCAAACACCACATTTACGCTAGAGATGATTACTCTAAACTCTACGCGAAGAGATTAAAGTAAACTCATAAACCAGAGAACAATAAAACAAAGAATTTACTAGAATTTAGAAGTCAAAATACTGAAGAATTCTAGGAGCAAGCCTCGGGTTAAGAGACTTGATCCTGCAGGTACAACCTCGGAGTAGACACCGACAGGCCGGGCTTCCTCCGATCTACACCTCCACTCTAGCTCTCTCAATCTAGTTGGACTAATTCTACTCTCACATTAGATGCTAAGCCCTATGAGCTTGGAACCCTAAAGGAACCTCTCTCTCTCAATCCTCTCTAGAAAATATGCTAATGACTAATGGGGATTGCCTTCTCCAGGGGCCAGGGGCCTTGCTTATATAGCCCTCTCCAATGAATCTGGGCCGTTGGATCAAACCGACCTTGATTGAACGGTTTTCCTTGATCCTCAAAGGCGGTGGAGCATAATCCGCGAGACTCGTGCTGATTGGCCAGCAGAGGAGGGCGGGCACCCAGGGGGGCTGGGCGGGCGCCCTGCCTGTGGGCCTGCTCGGCCTCCCGCTCATTTGTGTGGCTTCTAGAACCTTCTAGCCCGAGGAAAATTGGCGCACAAGTTAATATCTCTATGTAAACCAGACGTGTGGGCTTTTCTTCCATATTTCCTCATAACCCCCTGCAGAACTTGTGGAATTCTGTCAGATCAAACCCTAATTCTAGGTGTTGCTTGTATATTGGTCCTTTTCCTTATTTATTTCATGATTAAAATCGATACTTAAGAACCGTCAACAATGATCCATACCTCTTTTAGGATTTTCTCAAACGTTTTTCGAGAAAAAAAAGGATTTTCTCAGACGGACTACTCAGAAGATGTGTACCAACCAAAGAAAGAATCAAGATCATCGAAAGATGCCATTCATCACCCTACGGAAGACATTGTGGAGTATTCCGTACACATTCGAAGATCTAGCAAAGTGGATTTTTCTAGCCAACCATGTATGAGGATGACATTGTGGAGCATTCCGTACTCAAAAGATTTGTTTTTGTTGTTTCTTTATTTGAGTTTATTTGAACCATGCATTATAAAAGTCATAAGTAAAACGAATACTACAAAAAAAATAAGCACTAAATTTTTTTTAGTCTAAACATGATTTGATATTTTGGGCTAAAATCATGTTGATGTTTTGGATATCCTTACTGTTTGGTAAGTCATATTTATCAAGTTATCAATCGGAATTGAACAATCAATAGCATACTGTTGATGCAAAACTGATTTGCAAACACAAAGGGCTAATACCCGATTCAAACGTTAAGGCGTGCCAGCCGATTTGACCTTACTATCGGCAAAGGTGATAACTCGAAGACTTTAGTCCTGACAACAGCGATGCGCCCGGATGTCACGGCTAAGAGGTACTCACGCGGAACTCGAGAACACGCCGAGCTTAAGTCGACGAATTCCTAAGAACTCGTAATAAAAGGAAAAAGTATGACGAAGTCGTCGAAAAGTAGATGCTGGAATATGAGTAAAAACGTGTGTTTGATTGATTGATAGATTTTTCATTACAAGGCCCTGGGGTCTATATTTATACCCTGCTCAAAGAGCTACAACCAGACACGATTAAAATTCGAATTCCAAATTACACGGAATCCGTATACAAAACGATGTAAATAATTAAGGAAATAACAAAACTATCCCCCGTGACAAACTGAAACTCCTCCACACAACGATCCGCAGCTTCCGGACTCCCCCTTTGTATCATCGGCAGACCCCTCGCCATAGTCATCGGCAGACTTTCTCATCTAGCCATCGGCACAATCACATCACTGCCTGTAGACTTAGTCACGTTCAACTTCTCCTTCATCGGCAACCATCCTCATCGGCACCTCACCCTGTGAACATCATACTGCCACCTTATCCTGCCATCCTGGACACGTGCCCAAAAACGGTGTCAACACATGCCCCCCAATTTCAGAGTATAAAACTATTAATGCTCCGAAATTCTCTGCAATAATGATGTCTTTTCCCGCAATTAATGCTCCTAATCTGGTAATCGACAACCTCAATCTGAACAACTCTGATCCTATTCCTCCGCAGATTCCTCGAAATCCTCAACTTCCTAAACGGGCATTTCCTCTCAGCTGTACATCGGCAATAATACCGTTACAAAGATCTGCCGATGTTCTGACCAGGATGTTCGCACAAACGGCTACCTCCCCTCTGTCCGCCCATCGGCAATATGACCGTTATAGAACGCTGCCGATGGACCGACCAGGAGATCTCGCACAGTAAAATATCTTCAGATAATGACCGCCTCCCGTCAAATCACCTGCGCAATCTCTTGATTACCGTGCGAACAGTTACCATATCTACCTGAGCACCCTCGGTTTCTCGGATGCGGCAAAGAGATAAGTCAGATTTACCCTTGCCCGTTTTATCCTATAAATAACTCCTTCTCGGGTACTCCTTCTCCATCACATCGTTCCACCATCCCAACTTTTACTTTTCCAGTGGCGGCGCCATCCAAAACTTCCAAGACCTCCGACAAGCACTCCTCCTCATCGACTCCGGTGCCCTCAAACGCTCTCTTCGCGGCAAGATGGCCATTAGCTTCGTCGTTCCTGAGGTCAGATCTCCATCCCGTCTCTTGTATATTTTTCTCATATCCCTGTTCATCCGTAATTCATTTTACTGAATATCTCCCTTTTTCCCTTTTTTTTTGTATTTCTTTTACGCCCAAAATTACTAGGAGTTGTCCAATAAAATTGTCATCCCCACCGATCAACCACACCTTCAATGCCTCGGCCCTCTAGGATCCCCTTTAGAGCCGAAAATTTTTCCTTAGATCTGTGGAAAGACACTTTCCGCTCTTGGCCCAGCCCAACTGTAGGGTGGAAAGACTGGTTTTTGAGGGTCAGCAACTCTAATGAAGTCCAGTGGGGTGAGAGGAAGCTAGATCAATGCATCAGGCTATCTATTGCCGATATGCACAGGAACGAGTCGCTGTTGATATCTGCGTCTTACTTTTGGTCAGACACCCTCAATGCTTTTGTCTTTGGCCACGGCCCCGCTTCTCCCACTCTTGCCGATGTAGCTATGCTCACTAGTCTAGATGTGTCTTCTGCCGATAGCACCCACTTTTTTGATACCGCTCCTAGTGCCAAAGTAGAGACTCGCTCTATCGGCGGTTGGTCAGGATACATTCAGAAGTATCGTGGGAAAGGGCCTGTTACCATAAAGGAACAAACGACTTTTCTGAACATGTGGCTGGACAAGTTTGTATTCTGTGGTCGATCGGCAGGACCAACTTCTGTTTATCTATCGGCAGCAGAAAGACTGGCCAACGGTGGCCAATTTCCTCTCGGCTGATACTTGCTTGGCGCTGTTTACCATCTTCTCCATCAGATAGCCCAGAAACTCCTGCTTGGCCAGTCCATCGGCAACTTGGGAGGCCCTTAGTGGTTTATTAACATGTGGCTCAATCTGCACCTGCATAAGCGCCTTGATTTCAACTTGTTCACACAGCACTTCCCAAGAGATATAGCCGAAAATCATGTGTTGGGTGAAGAGGAATCGGCAACACATGCCCCCTTGAACTTTGGCGAAGCTGTCATAGTTCTACCTGGTTCAGGGAGTAATCCGGATCAGATTGGCCAATTCTTCCAGACTCTGTATGAGGGTTTGGCCAGAGATGAACGACCATGGTTGGCTTATGATGACCCAGACAGTATGCTCCCTCTAACCTTCAATCCATTTGATGAAGCTCTTGACAGGGATAATGAGGTGATGATGGCAATTGTGACTCCCAGAGTAATACCAGTGAATTTCTTTGGTAGCACAAAAACCTCCCCCCAAACCTATGAATTTTACAATCCATCGGCATTAGCTCGTCAGCTAGCTTTCGGCCAGTTGCCGATTGCACTTCCTTATGCCGATGTGATAAAACCCAGAGAACCCATCACCAACTTTCTTGAGTGGATTCGAGTAGCCCAACTACCACCAAATGCCGATACAGATGTAGATCTGTCAGAATGGGTCCCAGCTGCCTTTATCACTCAGGCATACAAGTTATGGTGGACAGAATGGAAAGAGCATCTATTCCACAGATCGGCCCTTTCATACCGCGGCATGATCGACTCCGAATACAAAGTTCCCAATGACACTGTAAGTATCTCAAACCGATGTTTCATTTTCTCAATATTATTTCCATCGGTAGCTTACCCTTGTATTCCTTTTGCAGGTTGACAACATCCCCCCATCGGTTAGCAGGAGTGGCAAGCCGATCGACTTGTTTCCATCAGGCCCGATTTCCTCAATCGGCCACAATGCTCCCACTCTGGCTTCCATCGTGCATCGGGGTGTGCGCCTCAGGAAAGTCACCACCAGGAGAACCCAGACATCACCAACGGTAGCTGCTCCCACTCTGGCGCGGGCTTTCAAGGCAATTTGTCAAATCTTTTTCTTTTACGCTAACTATCTTTATATCGGCTATATTTATGCTTATAAACCCTTGTTCGTTATTGCAGCAAATCGGTGCATCGGCAAAAGCCAAGCATGAAAGTGCCGATGCCCCCCAGTCTAGCCAACCAAAGAGAAAGGGCACCAAAGCTGCTAAGACTGGAACAAAGCGCCAGAAGGTAGCAACTCCCCCTCCTCCTCCGGTGTCTCCAATTCCGGTGGAGTCCTCTCCTTCTTCTCCAGAAGCCCAGACACAGCAAGCACCGTCTCCCCAACCAATGCAGGAAGCACCACAGATGGAAGAACCCTAAACAGAATGTACATCAGCTGATGTGGGTGAACAAACAACTGGCCCGGTGGGTCCAATTACATCATCGGCGGTTCCCCCGATTCAGACAACTGTTATTCCTTCTTCAGGTAACATATTTTGAAAATACTGTTGCCGATGAACTTATTCTCATTTAGTCTCATAACCTTTCTTGACTTCTTTCAGTCGATGTCGTCTCATCGGCAACCTTAGCCGATCAACCTGTAGTTCCATCGGCATCTTTGGCCGATCAGCCTGCAGCTCCGTCAGCACCTCCCAGTCCCAGGCAAGAGATCGCCTTGAAGCAAGTAAGTCATCCAACTTCCCATCGGTATTGTTTGGCGAAGCTTCGACCATAAAAATGACTCATTTCATCCTCATTTTCAGGAACAAGATTCTCCCAACAGCTTATTCTCCTTCGCCATTGATATCTCTGAAGAAGAAGGTGAAGAAGCAAGCTCCTCTCGGGCAGATGGGACTGTATCGGCAGAAACTAGGGCTAAGCTAGGAGAGCTATCGGCCATACTTCATCAAGACACAACTCAACTGGTCAACGATTCTGACCCAGCCAAGGCCCTGTTCAAGACCCTTAGAGGCCAAATTCCTGTCGATGCCGAAGAAACCCTCTTCCAGGCTGCACATCTGGAAAGCCGCCAGCTGCAGTACCAAAGAGCCATTCGGCGCCTTGCCGATAGAACTGCTCAAACCCATCTTTCTGAGGAGATGATGAAAGAAAAACTCTTGGCCAAAGAGAAGCATAAGAACATCGGCACCTTAAAGTCCTCAGGTGATGCATTGAAGCAGAAAATCTCTGATCTATCGGCAAAAAGAGAAGCCCTGCTGGCCGAACTCAAGCAAGTAGAGGATGCTTTGTCTCAGGCCCAGCAAGAAGAGAGCCAACTACCGGAGACTATCAAGCACCTCGAGCAAGAACGAAATGCCCACGGTCGCAAAGCGCTGCAGTTGAAGAAGAAGCTGAAGCCGATAGAAGGTTCTGCCGATGATGATACCAAAGAGATAGAAATAGCCAACCAGATCCGGCTACGCGCCATATCGGCAATCCAAGCGCTGCTGAATATCTGAAGCTCTCATCGGCAACACACCTTTGCTTTTCTGCATTTCAACTTTCTTAAAGTCTTAGTCTAGCCGATAGGACTGTTATCGGCATCTTTTGAAACATTAAGTCCATCCCCAGATACACTTCAATCCAGTCGATAGGAGTGTTATCGGCATTTAAACTTTTATGCATCGACCCATATGCTAGGGTAGTACTTCTTTAAATATTTGCCATTTAATGCTCTGGGAAATTCAACTCCTTCGAGAGTTTCTAGAATATAAGCATTACCAGGAGCCGATCGACTTATCCGATAAGGACCTTCCCAATTAGGAGACCATTTTCCAAACTTCGAACTTTTAGTCCCAACTGGCAAAATTAATTTCCATACCAAATCCCCATCGGCAAACTCCTTAGCCTTCACTTTCTTATCATACCATCTAGCAACTCTCTTCTTATTTTCTTCTATACTCATTAAAGCTTTTAACCGATGCCTTGCTAGATCATCCAATTCATCGGTCATCAAAGTGGCATAATCATCGGCAGTTAATTGATCTTGAAAAGATAATCGCCTAGATCCAGCCTTAATTTCCCAAGGCAACACCGCATCATGTCCATACACCAATTGATAAGGTGACACCTTGGTTGATCCATGACAAGCCATCCGATAAGACCACAATGCTTCATTTAATAATGTATGCCACCGCTTAGGATTTTCTTCAATCTTTCGTTTAATAAGCTTGATAATTCCTTTGTTAGACGCCTCGGCCTGCCCATTGGCTTGAGCATAATAAGGAGAAGAATTCAACACTTTAATCCCCATACCGATTGCGAATTCATCAAACTCCCCAGATGTGAACATAGTGCCCTGATCGGTAGTAATCGTTTGAGGGATCCCAAATCGGTAAATAATATGCTCCTTTACAAAATCAATCATATTGGCCGATGTGACTTTCTTCAAAGGAATAGCTTCAACCCACTTAGTGAAATAATCAGTGGCAACTAGAATAAACTTATGTCCTTTGCTAGATGGTGGATAAATCTGGCCGATCAGATCGATAGCCCATCCCCGGAACGGCCAAGGCTTTATGATAGGATTCATAGCCGATGCGGGTGCTCTTTGAATGTTTCCAAACTTTTGACAACCTTGACATCCCTTGAAATACTTAAAGCAATCCTCGAGTATGGTCGGCCAAAAATATCCATTCCTTCGAATCATCCACTTCATCTTAAAAGCTGACTGATGTGCTCCACAAACTCCTTCATGGATTTCTCCCATCAAACTTCTAGCTTCATCATCACCTAAGCATTGGAGAAGAGTTCCATCAATAGTTCGATAATACAATTCATTTTCGAGGAGCACATATTTGGTCGCTTGAAATCGAACTCGTCTTTCAACTTTTTTGGATGGATTTTTTAGATAATCAATAATTTCTTTCCTCCAATCATCGGTACCGATCGCCGATATTGCATTAATCATAGGCTGATATCCCGAGGCATGCTGAGCTAACCGATTGGCGTCTTCATTATGCAATCGGGGAACATACTCTAATCGGAAATCCTTGAATTCCTTTAACAGTTGCATGCTTTTCTCGAAATAAGTTATGAGAACTTCACTTCGGCATTCATAGCTCCCGGCCAATTGATTTATGACCAACATAGAATCCCCGAAGATCTCAACGGCATCAGCACGAACTTCTCTTAACAACTCCAATCCCTTGATCAGAGCTTGATATTCAGCCTGATTATTTGTTGACGTGGCCACAATCGGTAAGGAAAACTCATACTTCCTCCCCTTAGGGGAAACTAATACAATGCCGATTCCTGCCCCCCGGTCACAGGTAGATCCATCAAAGAAAAGCGTCCAGGGTACAATTTCCAAGGCTTCCACTACACCGCAATGCTGAGTTACAAAATCGGCCATAATCTGCCCTTTGACTGCCTTGGCCGATTCGTAACGTAGATCGAACTCCGACAGCGCTAAAATCCATTTACCGATCCTGCCACTCATAATCGGCATGGATAGCATGTACCGGACCACGTCGTCTTTGCAAACAACAGTGCATTCGGCCGATAGCAGGTAATGCCTTAGTTTGATACACGAAAAATACAAGCATAGGCATAGTTTCTCGATGGCCGAATACCTGGTTTCAGCATCAATCAACCTCCTACTCAAGTAGTAAATTACCCTCTCTTTC
Source organism: Sorghum bicolor (assembly GCF_000003195.3). Lineage (NCBI taxonomy): Eukaryota > Viridiplantae > Streptophyta > Magnoliopsida > Poales > Poaceae > Sorghum > Sorghum bicolor. The sequence goes on along the minus strand of NW_018396535.1, from coordinate 8,089 downwards.
CCTTCAAATTCTTGGACCAAAGCTGAACCGATAACCGTCCCATCGGTAGATAAATACAATCTGAAGGGCTTTCCTTGTTGAGGTGGAACTAGAACTGGAGGATTCACTAGATATTTCTTGATTTCATCCAAAGCCAACTGCTGCTCTTTTCCCCAAATAAATTCTTGATCGGCTTTCAATTTAAGAAGAGGACTGAAAGCACGAATCTTACTAGATAGATTGGATATAAATCTCCTGATAAAATTTACCTTGCCGATCAAGGACTGGAGCTCAGTCTTGTTGGTAGGGGCCACTATTTTATTGATAGCATCAATAGATCTTCGACTAATTTCAATCCCTCTTTGATGTACCATGAAACCAAGAAACTGCCCTGCCGATACACCAAATGCACACTTATTGGGATTCATCTTCAACCCATGCTTCCTTGTGCACTCTAACACCTTTTGTAAGTCGGCAAGATGCTTTGAGAAATCCCCAGACTTAACCACCACATCATCAATATAGATCTCCACCAGCTTGCCGATGAACTCATGAAATATAAAATTCATGGCCCTTTGATAAGTAGCACCAGCATTCTTCAACCCAAAGGTCATGACTATCCATTCAAATAATCCAACATGACCAGGACACCTAAATGCGGTTTTTGGAATATCTTCCTCTGCCATGAATATTTGATTGTATCCTGCATTGCCGTCCATAAAGCTGATGACCCGATGACCAGCCGCAGCGTCAACCAATAGATCGGCAACAGGCATTGGGTATCCATCCATCGGCGTAGCTTTATTGAGATTCCTGAAATCAATGCACACCCGAAGCTTCCCGTTTTTCTTGTAAACCGGAACAACATTGGAAATCCATTCGGCATACCGACATTGCCGAATAAACTTAGCTTCAATGAGCTTGGTGATTTCGGCCTTAATATCAGGCAGAATGTTAGGATTACATCGGCGAGCTGGTTGCTGATGTGGCCGAAATCCAGACTTGATGGGTAACCGATGTTCAACAATTGATCGGTCTAAACCAGGCATCTCGGTGTAATCCCAAGCAAAGCAATCTTTATATTCCTTTAACAAATCAGTTAATTGTTGCTTACACTCAGGATTTAATTTAGCGCTAATAAAAGTAGGTCTAGGCTTATCACCACTACCTATATCTACTTCTACCAAATCATCGGCCGATGTGAATCCCTGGCCCACTTTTCATCATCGGCGAATCTATCCATTAAAAATCGTCGTCAGAACCGACTGCTTGGATCGGTGGAATCTCGTAATCGGCAACTTTGAGAAAATCTTTCTCCCAAACTTCCCCTGAAATGCACCTAGTCCTCTCATAAGTATCCGCCTCTGCCGATGCAATAACATAAGAAGAATCTCCTGGGACAATCTCAATCTTGTCACCTACCCACTGAACCAAGCATTGGTGCATTGTGGATGGGATGCAACAATTGGCATGAATCCAATCTCTTCCCACCTATAAGTTGTAAGCACCTTTTCCACTGATCACGAAGAAAGTTGTCGGCAAGGTTTTGCTGCCGATGGTCAACTCCACACATATTGCCCCCTTGACTGGAGACACGTTTCCTTCAAAATCCTTGAGCTTCATATCGGTCTTGGTCAAATCCTGATCCCCTTTCCCAAGCTTCCGATATACTGCATATGGCATAATATTAATAGCAGCTCCACCATCAACTAAGATCTTGGTCATTGGCTGCCCATCAACCCTTCCTTTGATAAACAAAGCTTTGAGATGCTGCCTTTCATCATCGGCAGGTTTCTCAAAGATAGCTGTCATAGGATCCAGAGCCAACTGAGCTATCTGATCAGAAAACTCTAACTCATCATCACTGGATGGTGCAAGAAACTCCATCGGCAACATAAAGACCATGTTGACTCCTGCCGATGGACCTTCCCTCTTAGTGTCTGATGGCTGCTGACTTCCAGAATTCTCGCCTTTGCTTAGCTCCTCTTGCCTTTCACGTTGCAATCTCCTTTTCTGTGTCTTGGTTAATCCTTCAGGACACCATGGAGGAAGTGGATTTTGCCTTGCTACCGGGCGTCGGTTCTCCCTTGACTCCATCCGATGCGTGTTAGCATCCCTGCAAAATATGAACTCATCGGGAACTCGTGCATTAGCCATCTCCTCGAACTCTTCCTGGTTTCTGGGAAAATATTGGACACGATCACCAAGTCTATCGTGCACGCTGAGCCTGCCCCCCAGCCGATCATGAACTGATGCTCTTCCTCTGATCGGCCCATTAAATCGCCGATTGTCATCATGATAACGCCGATCAGTCCTGTCGTACCGATCATAACCATTGCACTCAGGGCAGTCTCTGACAGTAGGAAGCTTAATATTTTCCTCCCAACAATGGATGAAGAACGGGCAGTTCCAATGATCTCTATGCCGATTCCACTCCTGTCGGCGTCTTTCTTCCTCCCGTCGATAATCCTCTTGCTGGCGCCGATACCGATCTTCCCGTTGCTGCCAGTTCTCTCGAGGTCTCCTATGAGTTATAACAATGCCAGACCAAGGAGACCTACCCGAATTAGTCCCTTCCTGGACTAAGCCTTTACTCTTTGCATCGGCAGTAGTAATCTGATGTTGAGGATCTACCGATGCACTTTTCTCAGCTGTTTCCGACGTTAAGACCTTGGCCTTCCCCTTTGCATCCAACATGTTTGTCGGGAAAGGATGTTGGTCTATCTTCATCGGCTTCTGGGTCTTGGAACTGTCAAACTTGATTCTCCCAGACTCTATAGCCGATTGCAGCTGCTGTCTGAATACTTTGCACTCGTTGGTGTCATGGGAAGTTGCTTTATGCCACTTGCAATATTTCATCCTCTTTAACTCCTCAGCCGATGGGATCACGTGATTAGGGGACAGCTTGATCTGACCTTCCTGAAGCAGAAAGTCAAATATCCTATCGGCCTTAGCAGTGTCAAAAGCAAACTTCTCCGGTTCCTTCTGCCCAAAAGGGCAAGACATCGGCTTCTTGTTTTTTACCCATTCTGCCAAGCCGATGACCGGTTCCTCATCAGAGTCTGAGCTTGTGGCTTCATCAACAAATGACACTTTCTTATTCCATGCTCTTTTGGGCTCGAAAGGCTTGATGTCTTGATCAGAAATCCTCTGCACCAAATGACTTAAACTTTCGAACTCCTGAGAGGCATACTTATCTCTGATATGTGGCAACAGACCTTGGAAAGCCAAATCGGCTAGCTGCCGATCATCCAGTACCAAGCTATAGCATTTATTCTTGACCTCCCGTATCCTCTGCACAAAACCCTCAACCGACTCATCATTACGTTGCCTCAACTTGACCAGGTCGGTGATTTTCTTCTCATGAACCCCAGAGAAGAAGTATTTGTGGAATTGTTTCTCCAGATCGGCCCAAGTAATCACTGAGTTGGGAGGTAATGATATGAACCAGGTAAAGGCCGATCCAGACAATGATGATGAAAATAGACGAACCCTCAATTCGTCCCTATTACCGGCTTCTCCGCATTGAATGATGAACCTGTTGACATGTTCCATGGTTGACGTGTCATCTTGCCCAGAAAACTTAGTGAAATCCGGAACCTTGTATCGATGCGGAAGCGGGATCAAATCATATGCAGGAGGATACGGTGTCCGATAAGAGTAAGTGTTGACCTTGGGTTTTATCCCAAATTGTTCCCTCATTACCTCAGCAATCTTATCGGCCCAATATGCATCGGCATCCTGCCGATGAGGCGGCTGCGGGTCCGGCACCTGGTGGCGAGCCTCCACGTGTCTGTTCGGGACGTGATCTGCACGGAACATTGGATTGATCATCTGCCCTCCAATCTGCGGACCACCAAACTGCTGTCCACCGATTTGCTGTCCCCCGAGTTGCTGTCCCCCGAGTTGCTGTCCGAAATTCATTGGCTGGTTGGGAATCCCCTGACCTTGGAACCCGGGATAGACCTGTCCTTGCTGGAACCCTGTAGTCTGGTAACTCTGCTGGGGCGATTGTGGAAAGACTTGCTGTCCAAGCCATCCATTATTAGCGTTCATCGGCATAGGTGCTGCCGATGATTGGTAATTGGGTATCATCATTGAATTGACATACCCTGACTGTGCCATAGACCTCTGTTGCATCAGTATTGAATCTGCCGATGCATTAGGCATTTGGAACATCGAATCTTGAGGATTTCCAGTGTGAGGCCTTGCAGTAGTAGTTGTGGTATACCGAGGACTCTGGTTCACCGGCGCATTGGGAGGCGCCGATGTCATAGGAGTCTTGCCCCTCATGTCAGTTATTTGTGATGTTCCCGGTGTCAACTCTGGAGGCATACCGTAACCCCACCAGTTTGGAGGAGGAGTCAACCCTGACATTGCCGATGCCAACATATCTGTTGTCAGTTTATGCTGCCCAACTGAAATTTGTGGGTTGGTTGTCATCAGCATAGATAGTGCACCAGTAGTTCCCGATATACTTGGAGGGACGGCAGATTGTGCACTTGCAGCCGTCAGAGCAGCCGAGCCGTAACCTCTGGTGCTGTTGGCTGATGATGAGAGGGGCCCACATAATCTGGTGGGATTTGTCCTTCCTTGAAAGTTCTTGCCACGGCATTAAAAACCGTATTAGACAGTACACCAGCTTGGTTGATCAAAGCTCGGTTGATAGCGCTGTCAACCATATCTTGAAGCTTGCTAGGATTGTCTTCGAAGGTAATTTGCCGTGGTGCCAGCAGTGCATCTTTCTAGACCACCTCGCCGCTCCTGTTTATGCTGAAAGACCTCAGGCATTGCAGCTTGAACTCTTCCATGGCTTGGGCAATAGCTTGCTTCTGCTCATCCTTGAGATTGGCCTCCGTCACGGGGATGACGTTCTCCTGATCGAGGTCAGAGATCGACATGTTGATCTTGATCTTGAATCTGTCCCACTGGGCGTGCCAAAAGATGTGTTGATGCAAAACTGATCTGCAAACACAAAGGGCTAATACCCGATTCAAACGTTAAGGCGTGCCAGCCGATTTGACCTTACTATCGGCAAAGGTGATAACTCGAATACTTTAGTCCTGACAACAGCGATGCGCTCGGATGTCACGGCTAAGAGGTACTCACGCGGAACTCGAGAACACGCCGAGCTTAAGTCGACGAATTTCTAAGAACTCGTAATAAAAGGAAAAAGTATGACGAAGTCGTCGAAAAGTAGATGCTGGAATATGAGTAAAAACGTGTGTTTGATTGATTGATAGATTTTTCATTACAAGGCCCTGGGGTCTATATTTATACCCTGCTCAAAGAGCTACAACCAGACACGATTAGAATTCGAATTCCAAATTACACGGAATCCGTATACAAAACGATGTAAATAATTAAGGAAATAACAAAACTATCCCCCGTGACAAACTGAAACTCCTCCACACAACGATCCGCAGCTTCCGGACTCCCCCTTTGTATCATCGGCAGACCCCTCGCCATAGTCATCGGCAGACTTTCTCATCTAGCCATCGGCACAATCACATCACTGCCTGTAGACTTAGTCACGTTCAACTTCTCCTTCATCGGCAACCATCCTCATCGGCACCTCACCCTGTGAACATCATACTGCCACCTTATCCTGCCATCCTGGACACGTGCCCAAAAACGGTGTCAACACATACATATTTGTTTCTTGGTGAGAACAAAATTGCAAAAATATATAGATGTCTGATTGCTCCCTGTAGATATTTGTTTTTACCACTTACCATACTTTATATTTTTTGTGTGTGTTTGTTTATCAAATGCACCTGTAGTATATGCGATAGCTTTCTGTGTTGCATCTGTCGAGATGATTCTTGTACTGCATGCACTCTATGGAACTATTAATTATTTGTTTTGCTTTTTCAAATCTGTTGTTGTGTAGGTCCTTGTCACTAATGAAAGGTGGACGTAAGAAGTCAATTTTGTTGAACTGAAGGTGGTTGCATCATGTGTTTTATATAGAAAGCTGCAATTGTCTTTGTACTAGTGGTGTTAATAGATATGATAATCCTTTTGTTACCTGATCATTACTGAAATGTAACGCTGTGTTAATATGTATCTGAACAGTTAGTTTTATGTAATGAATATTGATATACTAACTATATCTTGAATAACAGCCTAAGGTAAGCTGGGCTATATGTGCTTTAAACTATATAATCAGTTGGGCCCAAAAAGACTGAAAACCTCTAGGAAACCCATGGGCTGAATGAGCCCAGCCCAACCTAAATTTCGAAAAATGTTGACATGGCATGGTCACCAAGCTGATATGGCAGTGTTGACATGGAACATGTCCATTTCATCACTATACGTTGTAGTCACTTCTTATAAACCTGTCGAACAACTATTCAATGACGATTGCCAGAATATGTCCCTGATGTTGTATTTCATCACTATACGTTGTAGTCGCTCCTTGTAAACCTGTTGAACACCTAATCCATGATGATGGCAACCGTCACCGTTCTAGTGACTATGTGATGATTTTTTTTTGCTTTGATGGATTATGAGAGGATTTTATGACCATTTCTGGAACCCTCATAGTAGTTACCTATGACAAATTTTAGGGTGTCTTCGACCAACTGATAACGTCATATATCAACAAAATCCTTGTAGTGAGAGGTGTTTTACAATTAGTTCAAGGGAGATAGAGATCAATTAAACAATTTACATCTTTTCCACAGCCATTAGCTTTTCCATGACCCATAATTACAATAGCTCTTCCATAGCTTATAGCTAAAACAAATATACCCTTAGAAACGTTTCTGGTGATGAATCATAATCATTTTGTGAACTGTTTGGCTGGTAGGCTAGATTCTGATTCAAAAGAATATTTTTTTTAATAAAAATATTATTAACAACATTTCAGAACTTTTTTCGCTTAATAATGCTTATATGCAAGTTCTCCTTCCATATCCTTATGTGGCCACCTAGATCTAGTCGAGACTGCCCAGCCACCACCTTTGTAGCACCCGCATGGGTCTCTGCGTGGTGTCCTACAGTGGTGGCTTTCAAACCTGTGAATTGGTATTGTGGACTCATGTTCATGAGAACGGATATAGGTTTAAATTAAATACATTCAAAATTTTGATTATTAGATTTTAATCTTATAGAAAAAAGTCTACTTCATTCCCACAACTATTGGTCATTGTCTACTTCACCCCCACCTATAAAACTGATTATTCTACCCTTTAAACTATTAAAAGCTATCTAAATAACGCCCCGAGGGTGTTTTAACGGTGGTTTCACTGAAGACATAGCATATTAAAAATTCTATATAACCCCAAACATATCAAGATTTGACTATATAACCACCTTAACTATAAAATGTAATATTGTAGCCCTTAAAATATCTAATAATATTCAAATGGCCAGTTGATAATCTTGTATGATTGTTTAGACATCATATCCTGCCACACTAGCCTAAGTACACATGCTTTCCCTTAGGACCATTTGTTGCCTCCACATCCCTACTCTGTCTAGGCTGATCTACCGTCCAAGGAGCACCTTGCCTCCACCTCTCACTAATCATCAATAACATTGAGCTCAAGCACCATGCCTGCACCCTCATCATCCGACCCCTCCCACATCATCCATATTTGATTGCCCTTCATGTTTTTAGGTAGCCATAGCCCATAGGAGGAGAAAACAAGAGGAAGTGAGGATGTGAAAAGGGTCGAATGACAAGGGAGCAAGGGTAGTGCAAGAGTTCAATGTCCTTGTGAGGAGTGCATGAGATGGAATATAAGACAGTATGGTTCTTATTAGGCAGTGGTGCAAACCTAGAAAGAATAGGGAGAGGAAGGAAGCTCATCGGCTTGAGTGCAAGCATGGGTGCTTAGGCCACTATTGTCACACCCATATTTTAAGAACAAAATAGGATGCATAAAAGACTCATATGTGCCCCAGAAAAAGTCACACACATAAGTAGACAAATCTCAAATGTACCATTGTAGTGTTTATTACATAGCGGAACAATAATAAATCATATAGTCTCATACAAAGATGATAGCATAAAGTAAACAACACTCTCGACGGAAGCTCCACACAGGGACACTGTTGACTGGTTGACTCCAAACCTAGTACTCATAATGGTAGTCCTCAT
>NW_018396534.1:13763-16469 GCF_000003195.3 Sorghum bicolor | reverse complement strand
TTTGTTAGGTGAGCTCTTGCTAGGTAGCACCTTGCTTGCTTGTTTAGGATCTTTTCAAGGTGCTAGAGAACTTAGATAGAGGGATGTAGTCTTGGGTAGACCGATAGTTTTAATTCCGCATTTGTTTCGGTTAGCCGGCGCGATAATTTTTAGAAAGGACTATTCACCCCCCTCTAGTCCACCATCTCGACCCTTCAGTTGGTTTAATCTGAGGGCTCTAGTGGATCCTACCCTCCTATATAAATAGCTAGACCTAGGGGCCACGTAGATCCTCAGTTCATAACTCATATTTTCCAGTTGGGATCCAAAGAGAGTGAAAGTCCTAGTTTGGTTTTGGATAATTGATGAAACCCTAGTACTGATCTCTATACTAAGTTTGTGTAGACTCAATGAGGTTGGTACATGCCGAGTGCATGATGGAGCAAGTAATGATCATGGTGATGATGGTGATGACCACAAGATGATCAAGTTCTCAACTTGGAAAAGAAGAAAGAGAAAAATAAAACCCTATGGAGATCAAGGCAAAGGTATTGCTTAGGGTTTTGGTTTTGGTGATCAAGACACCATAAAGGGTGTGGTCATATTTAGGATAGATAGTCGTACTATAAAGAGAGGAATTCTTTGGCTAAGCGGTTATCAAGTGCAATTAGGTGTCATTGTTCAGGTGCATGCATTTAGAACCTAGTGACCTAACTTAACTCCTTCAAAGAAAATGTTTATAAAAATGCTAACACACTTGCACATGTTGGTACACATATAATGGTGTTGGCATACTTTAAGAAGGAGGTGGAGGTTGAAGGGTAGAGAGGGGTTTGGGTTCCTCTCTTCCTCCCGCCGAGCTTGTGAGGCAGGATTCGGCGCTTTTGAGAAAATGAAACGTATATTTTCTATTATGTTGGTGGAATGTTTGGAGAAGTCACAGGAGTGTTTTTCACTGGAAAAATACTAACTAGACGCTGGCCTTGGAGGCACTGGATGCTGCTCCTACGTGTCCGGTGTGCTCTCGTTTCTAGCAGAGGTGAAGGGAGCATCGGATGCTCAGCATCGGACGGTGGCCACACACTGTTGACGCGTCTGGTGTTTTGCCTGACTTCAACGGGTGCTTCTGACTGAGAGCACCGGACGCTGAGGGGAGCGTCCGGTGGTGTGAGTTCGGTGTCCCTACGCATTTGCAACGCTCTCTGAGTAAGGGATCGGACGCTGAGGGTGCGTTCGGTGGTGTGAGTCTGGTGACCCCATGCTTTTGACAACCTCTCTGCGTACGTGTCCGCTATGTTCTGGACGCGTCTGGTGCCTACTTGACCATGTCCAATAGTTTGAATATGACCGTTAGAGATCAACGCGTGAAATTCAAAGAGCTGACACATGGCTAAGATCTAGAGCACCAAACGCTGGGGTCAAGCGTCCAGTGGTCACCTGTTGTGCGTCCGGTGGCCCCGATCTTTGCCCAGTGAAAGAGCGAATGGCTCTTTCTGTTTGAGGGGCTTATAAATAGTTGTTGGCCGGCTTGAGGCTCACTCTCTTGGCATTCTAGCATACTTGACATCCTTGTGAGCCTAAGCAAACACCTCCCACTCATCTCCTTCATAGATTAACCATCTTTGTGAGATTGGGAGTGATTCCAAATGCGTTTGCTTGAATGATTGCATCTAGTGGCACTTGGGGATCGATTTGGCTACGGTTTTCTTGTTGTTCTTGGTGGTTGCCGCCACCTAGATGGCTTGGAGCAGCGGAGGAGCATTGGCTTGAGTTGGTGATTGGTCGTGGCCATCTCTCGGTGATTGTGAGGGGTTCTACCTTCCCCGACGGAGAGCCGAAAGGTAACTCTAGTGAATTGCCCGTGTCATTGAGTTACCTCACTTGTGGGTAGATTCTTACAGTGTCCTAGTGAGGATGAGGTTTGTGCTACACCTCTTAGCCGCTGAACCACCAAGTGTTGGTCGACACAACGAGGACGTAGCGTGCCGGCAAGCATGTGAACCTCGGGAGAAAATGGTGTGTCTCCATTTTGATTGTTCATCGGATTTCTCCTGATGATTGGACTTCACATTATTGTGATTGGTTCATCCCCTCTACGCGGCGGTATAAAGATCAAACCCTCTCTCTTACATTTCCGCAAACTAGAGTAGCTTACTTATATAAAAACTTTAGGTAGCTCTCTAGTGTAAATAGAGACATAGCTCTTGTGTGCCTAGTGTTCATATTAACTAGAATTGTTGGATAGATGGTTTGCAAACACCCTATTAGAGCTAGAGCAAAAAGCTTCGCTTTCTTATTTATTAACCTCTTACTCTAGTGAGTTTGTAGAATTTTAAATAGGCTATTTGTTGACACTTGCTAACACCACTTGAATACTAGGTTGTCATCCCTAGCATGGCACTAGAGTGTACTATGGTATTTATACGCACATAGATAAATCCGCAAGCGCATGGATACCGTTGTAGCTTTTACCCGGTTAAAGGTTTTATCGTATCCACAAGGAAACGGGAGAACCAACTACGCTCTAACTTAACCTAGATAGATAGGTAGGTGTAAATAGGAAAGATGGTAGAATTGAATAAGAACAATATTAAAGGTAAGATAACAATGGGTGATAATATGGGAATAGAGAGTAGAGCAATCTAATATATGAGTGATGGTAGGAGAATAGAGAGGATAACTATGGTTTCTCTACTTCAAAGGGGTTTGTCTATGTCTGGGACGAAC
>NW_018396534.1:0-13663 GCF_000003195.3 Sorghum bicolor | reverse complement strand
GCCGATAACCCTACCAATACTACTAACAGGGAGGGTGAGAATACAGGGTGACCAACATAACGTGTCACCTACGCGGCCTACCACACCGATCCGAGCTAGACAGGGGATATCCGCAAGTAATCTAGGTCTAAGCACCACGCTTACACCTATACCACAACTCTAACCTATAGGGTCCTATAGATTAAAAGTACTCACAAGAGTTGTGAACCAGAACATACGTGATTAGTAATTGCATAATGAATTAGAAGTAGATTACCAGAGTCATCCCATGAACAAGCTTGATTAGAGCTTGATCATGGCGAAGTACAACCGGAGGAAGAACCGACAGGCCGGCCTCTCCTCCAATCCTCCCTCGCTCTCCATCTCGCTACTATCTAGATCTACTCTAGTTTAGAGATGAGAGGAGAGCTCTCATCTCCAAACCCTAGCTTTTGCTCTGTCTATGAATAATGAATAGGGATCAAGGGGTGCCTCCTCTAGAGGCCAGGGGGTCTGCTTATATAGTCCCCTCAAGTGAATCTGGGCCGTCGGATCAAACCGACATTGATTGAACGATTATTCTTGATCCTTTAGGTCGGTGGAGCATAATCCGCGAGGTTGAACGTGATTGGCCACTGTAGCAGGGCGGGCGCCCAAGGGGGGAGGGCGGGCGCCCTGCCCCCGAGCCCGCTCGGCTTCCCGTTCGTTCCTGTGGCTTCTGGAGTCTTCTAGATGATAGAAAATTGCGCGGCACGTTAATATCTCTATGTAAACCCGACGTGTGGGCCTTTCCTCCATATTTCCTGATAACACCCTGCAGAAATAGATAAACACCAAAACTCATGGAATTCTCTCAGATAAAACCCTAAGTCCGGGTGTCGGTTGCATTTGGATCCTTTTCTTTGTTTATTTGATAATTAAATTTGGTACTTAAGGACTGTCAACAGTTGTCATCCCTAACATGATGTAGAAGTTGAAAGATCCTAATATAGCTAGAGGGGGGGTGAATAGCCTATTTAAAAAAATCTACAAACTCACTAGAGCAAGAGGTTAGTAAATAACACAGCGAAGCTTTTTGCTCTAGCTCTAATAGGGTATTTGCAAGCCACCTATCCAACAATTCTAGTTGATATAATCTCTAGGCACACAAGAGCTATGCCACTTCTTACACTAAAGAGCTACCTAAAGTTTCTATACAAGTAAGTAAGCTACTCTAGTTTGAGGGAATGTAAGAAGGAGGGTTTGATGTTTATACCAACGCGTTGAGGGGATGAACCAATCACAATAATATGAAGTCCAATCACCGGAAGAAATCTAATGAACAATCACAAAGGAGACACACAATTTTCTCCTGAGGTTCACGTACTTGTCGGCACGCTACGTCCCTCTTGTGTCGACCAACACTTTGATGGTTCGGCGGCTAAGAGGTGTAGCACGAACCTCGTCCTCGCTAGGACACCGCAAGAACCGACCCACTAGAGTTACCTTTCGGCTCTCTACTGGGGTAGGTACAAGGCCCCTCACAATCACTGAGAGATGGCCACAAACAATCACCAACTCATGCCAATGCTCCTCTGCTGCTCCAAGCCGTCTAGGTGGCGGCAACCACCAAGAGTAACAAGAAAACCGCAGCCAAATCAATCCCCAAGTGTCACTAGATGCAATCACTCAAGCAAATGCACTTGGAATCACTTGTTGGTGTTAGCACTTTTGCAAAGGAGGTGGAGTTCCTAGGGTTGAGAGGGGTTTGGGCTCCTCTCTCCCTCCCACTGAGCTTGCGAGGCGGGATTCGGCGCTTTTGAGAAAAATAAGTGTATATTTTCTATTGCACCGGTGGGTATTTTTGGAGAAGTGCTGAGCACCCTTGGGACTTAGTGTCCATGCTTGGGGAGTGCTAGTAAAGCCTCTAACTCACATATGCTTGATAGTGATCATCCGATTGTGTGAGTGAGCGATTCTAGTGCATTGCATTGAGAGATTGCTTCGAGTGGCACTAGGTGTTCGTGTTGCAAGCCGGTGGTGCTTGTTTCTCTTGGAGGTTGCCATCTCCTAGACGGCTTGGTGGCTTGTGACTCCGTCGAAGCACGCAAGGAGATTGTGCGGTGCTCTGGAGAAGAGATTGTGAGGGGTACGGTGCTCACCCCGCGGGGATCGTGAAGAGCAACTCTATTGGATCGTGCGTGTCATTGAGCTACCTCACTTGTGGGTAGGTTCTTGCGGTGTCCTAGTGGGGACGAGGTTCGTGTAACACCTCTTAGCCGCCGAACCACCAAGTGTTGGTCGACACAACGGGGACGTAGCTTGGTGGCAACCAAGTGAACCTCGGGAGAAAATCTTCGTGTCAACATTGTTCTTCCCGTTGGTTTGCAAGTCCCTAACACAAGCTTGTTCTTACATTCATATACTTGTGCTTGTGTAGTTGCTCTTGTAATTAGTTAGCTTGTGTAGCTTGCTAGTTACCTTCTTGCTTGTGTAGCTAGAAGTAGTTCCCCTTTCGTGACTATTTTGGTTTGTGTAACCTTGTTAGTCACATTGCTTAGTTTGTGTAGCTAAGTATTTTGTGCTCTCCAATTTGGCATTGGTTACCTTGTTATTGAGCATTGCTAGTGAGCTTAGGAGCTTTGTGCTTTTGCTTACTAATTGTGTAGGAGCTCCCCGGTTTGCAAAGTACTAGTTGCATAGGTTTGTGTGACCTTGCTTCTAGATTTGGTTAAGTGAGCTCTAGCTAAGGTAGCACCTTGTTTGCTTGTTTAGGATCTTTTACAAGGTGCTAGAGAACTTAGATAGAGGGGTGTAGTCTTGGCTAGACCGATAGTTTCAATTCCGCATTTGTTTCGGTTAGTCGGCGCGATAAGTTTTAGAAAGGACTATTCACCCCCCCTCTAGTCCGCCATCTCGACCCTTCAAGTGGTATCAGAGCTAGGTCTCTCATTTGTGGTCTTCACCGACCCGAGAGGATGGCGGCTTATGGGCTAAATGTTGAGTGTCCACACATTTTTGATGGCACACACTTTGCACGGTGGAGAAATTGGATGCAATGCAATTTTAAGTTTATTTCTCCTCAAATGTGGTGTATCGTAGATGTGGGCTTTTCTTGTGTAATTGATAAAAAGGTTGCAACTCAAGCGCAAAAGAAATGCCTACATCTTGATTGCCAAGCTACTAACATCTTCTACTCATCTATGAAAGATAATATATTTGGTGAGATCATGGATATGAAGTCCGCCCATGAGATTTGGGTATTTCTCAATGAGAAATATGGGGCAATATCCAAAGAAGATGATGTGCCAAAGGTGGACGCAAATGAGGATGTTGAGCATGACCACAACATGGTGGTTGTGGAGGATTGCTCCACCTCATGGTCAAGTGAAGAAGAAGATGATGATCATTCTACAAGATCACTTGACAAGGTTGATGATGATGCCACAAGTGATGCAAATGATGATGCTACCTCATGCACACTTGATGATGAAGATGATGGCTATGAGAGTGATGCTTCCACAAGCTCATCTACTACATCACCACATTGCTTCATGTCACATGGTGACACTAAGGTATCTATTGGTGATGTGATTATTGATTGTGATGGTCCAAATTTTGAGCTTGTATGCAAACTCTCAAAAGCTTTAAGAAATGAGTTAGCGAAAACAAATAAATTGAAAAATGAAAACTCATTTCTAAAAACCACATGTGAACAACAAAAGCATCTACTTTATGTTACTACTTGTTCACATGAGGAGCTAAAATTGGTTCATGAGGAACTTTGTGTTGCTCATGACAACTTGGTAAAAGATCATGCTTTTCTCACTAAGAAGATTTCTAATGAAGAAATTAAAACTAGTGAGAGCTCATCACTTGGGTCAAATGATCAATCATATATTGTTACTAACCCTTGTGGTGTAGGAAAGAAGCATGTATCCACCTCTTGTGATGATTTATTATCTATGCCATGTTCTTCACATTTAGATGCTTGTTCTACTTCTATGTCTTGTGAGACTAACCTTTTGAAGGAGAACAATAAGCTCAATGAACAAGTGAAGAATTTGAGCAACAAGCTAGAGAGGTGCTATAATTCAAAAGTCACCTTTGAGCATATATTGAAGACTCAAAGAAACTATGGTGACAAATGTGGCCTTGGCTTCAAGAAGAAGATGACAAAGGGCGAAAGAAAGAAAGAAAAGAGGAAGCTTTCTCATTTCATGTGCTATCGGTGCCATGAAGTGGGACATCTTGCTAATGGTTGCCCAAACAAAGAGAAGCTCAAGAAGATAAAAGAAGAAGAGAGGCTAAGGCATGTCAAGTGCTTCAAGTGCCACACTTGGGGTCATCTCACCTCAATGTGCCCAACCAAGCAATTGGTGAAGCAACAAGAAGAGCCTCAACCTAAGCCACAAGTTGAGCAAGAAAAGAAGCCCCAAGCTCAAGTCAAGTTCAACCATCACGATGACTTGATGATGAAGAAGAAGAAAACAAGAAGGGGTGGAAGAGCAAGGCATCCAATGCAAATCTAAGATGCCAAGATGATGAGCAAGAATGATGGACACTCTGCCTCGAAGTGTCCTACCAAGCTTGAGAAGAAGGCTCAAGCAACCCTCAAGAGGCAAGGCAATAAGAAGCAACACATGAGCAAGGAAGAAAAGGCTCAATCCAAAAGAAGTTGCTACTTATGCCGGGAAAGGGGACACAAGGCTCATTCATGTCCCCTAGGTAATAATTCTAAGCCTATTTCAATTGATGATATTACTATGCTTAGAAAGGATGGTAATGGTACCTCTATGGTTGCTATTGCAAAACATCCCGCTACTAATACTAAGGCTATGCCTAAGTATGTTGCACCTAACTTGAGAGGACCCAAACTAGTTTGGGTACCATCAAAAAGTGGATGAATGTGTGTAGGTACCATCGGCATTGGAGGCTTGATTCAATTGATCTTACATTGTTCATTATATGATTGAGTCAAGTATTGAAGCTTAGTGCACATCCAAACCCAATGTCATGATAAGATAGTGAAGTCCAAATGTGCTACAAGTGTCACATTCAAGTTGAGGTGATTTATTGGATTATTTGATGGCTTGCAAATCCATGAGTTGAAGCTTGTAAATTGGATGATCATGAGCTAACCAAGGTATATCTTTGTTGATCACATTCATTTGGGTGCATATGAGTTGGTTGAATTGGATATATATGCAATGTTGCTTACTATAAGATGATTGAATGGATAAAATGATTAGTAATCAAGTTTGGATTGATTTGAGTTGAATAAGTTCATGAGATGACTTTTAGTAAGTGGATTGAATTGATATATGTCTTGTGAATGCATTCAATCAAGTTGATTGTTGGGTATTCTTAACATCATTACCAAAAGTAGACTAAGTTCTCTAAATCTAGTAACGGTGCCAAAAATGCCAAACCTATCTCTCACACCACTTAAGCCAAGTTGTCATCCCCAGCATGATATAAGACGCGGTATTGAAATATGCAATTGCTCTTCTAAATAAATAATGAATGGGATCTGCAAGCGCACAGATTAATACCGATGCAGCATTTTAACCGGGAAGTATTCTAGGTATCGTTATTTATATTTTTACCACTGGGAAGGGATTAGCAATCATCACTATTGATTACAGAATAGAATATGAGATTGAGCATCTATCATTGCATGTATAATTGAGAACATTATATCTAACTCTTCATACAGGGATAAGTGTCACATAAAGGATATATGAAATAATAATAGTGACAAGGATAACTAATCTGATCTAGCCACATAATAAATATGATAAGCACCTCAATTAGATACTCTAGAAAGTCATTAGCATAGTATTAGAACGAACTACAAGAATATTTCCTAAGTTATTCTCAACTATATAGTCTAGCATTATCATAATTAGTGCAAGCATACTTAGCAATCATTTCAAGACAAGACTACGCCCATGCATAGTGATATTAGCAAGGTAAATGAGAAACATAGCAATCAGTCCCCTGTAATAATGTTGCTCTGCCAGCCCAATACACGAGAGGGGAACTATATAAGAATCAATGAAGCTGTCACTATCACGAACTATCCCACGATCTGGCATATTGGGTACAATCGCAGATAAATACGGTATAAGCACCACGCCTACACAATATCTATCATTTACCCATGGATCCGATGGATAAACGCTATACGATCCTAAGCATGTATATAGATCGAATCTAACTAAGCCAAGTACATAACTATGATAAACTAAGAACAATATAATCTTGAATATAAGCAAGTAGAGCAAAGTCATAAGCAATATATTGAAGCAGAACAAAGTCATATTCATAATATTGAAGAACAAAGATAATTAGAAAGTAATTAGAAGCACAATTAGAGAATTACCAAGAATCCTCCTGACAGATCCGAAAACCAATCGAAGATTGACTCCTTCTAGTTCTAATCCTATGTAGCTATGCTAATCTAGATATCTAATTGATGTGGTGGCTCTAATCTCGATCAGAGGCTTCTTCTCCCTTGAGGAACAATGAATTAGGGTTGAGAGGCTCTCTCCTCCAGGGGCCAGGGGGTCTTGTTTTATAGTCCCTTCAAGTGAATATGGGCCGTTGGATCAAACCGACATAGATTGTATGGTTTAGATTCATCCTTTAGGTCGGTGGAGATCTCCCACGAAGCAGAGTCCTGATTGGACTCAGGGAGGGGGCGGGCGCCTAGGGGAACAGGGCGGGCGCCCTGCCTCTGGCCCCGTTTCGCCTCCGCTTCAGTCTCGTGGCTTCTGGAGTCTTCTAGATGTAAGATAATTGCGCGGCACATTAATATCTATATGTAATCCCGACGTGTGGGCCTTTCTTCCGTATTTCCTGATAACCCCCTGCAGAAATAGACAAACACCAAAACTCGTGGAATTCTGTCAGATAAAACCCTAAGTCTAGATGTTGATTTCATTTGGATCCTTTTCTTTATTTATTTGATAATTAAATTTGATACTTAAGGACCGTCAACATTGATTTCAAGTTTGGTTCAATTTGAACAAGTATAGCTCAATTGCTTGAAATCTGTCTAATTTTGAAAAACTGAGCTAGCAGTGATCAAGTCTGAGTTTGAGTAATCAAATCTTTTTGGAATGGCTTGAAATTTGGTATGCGTGCTGTACAATTATCATAGAAGATGCTGTAGAAATTTCATGAGAATTGGATAATGGATACTTCGGTTTTGGAGTGGATCTTATCAGCTATAGTGCAGGAGTTTTCAGCATGTAGCAGTGGTGGAAGAATTGAAATCTGGTAGCAATCTAGAAGTCATATGAAGCTCAAATTTTTACAGCTGCTAGATGACTTAGTGAACCACATCTCCACCAATTTTCATGGTATTTGGATCTGTACATTGTAAGATATGAATATTTCCTTAGAAGGTACAGAATCTGCCAGAAAAGTGACAATTATTGGATTGATCTAGAGTCACTTTGATTGAAAGGTCCTCAAGTTGGAAACATGATTCCAAGTATTTGAGGCACCTAAGTTTGGTTTTGAATTGATCTAGAAGTATGATAAGTATTCAGTACAAGGCTATTTGATTGTGGAATGTACTTGGTGTACACATTTTAGTACTCAAATTGAAGATCAAGATCAAACTCAAGATGAAAATGAAGTTTAAGTTCTAGTGACTATTGTAGATCATTTAGTAGAAAGAAAATGACTTAAACAAGTAGAAAGAAAAGGACTTAAAGAAGGATTCATGGTTACTCATCATATTAAGTCCATCACTTGAATCAATCAATCAAAGGCAATTCAAATAAGTGTCAAAAATGGTTCTTTGGAGAGAGGTCACTTATCCCTATGTGAGGGGCGTGCCGCCCGAGGAGTGGGTAAACCAAGTGTGGTGCTTGGAAGGCTAACATGGAAGTGGTGATCTAAAGGACATTTGAGATGCTTAGTTGAAGCAATCAAAAGGATTGATCAAGAGAGCAAGCAACACCCAAAAGAGAGCTAGTCATGATGTTCAAGTGGTATTCTTATTAGTTCTCTCATGCAAGCAATGGTCAAAAGAAGAAGCAAGTCAACCACAACAAGATAGTGCACTTGATCATAAAGTGGTTTTTATTTCATATGGGTGAAGATTTGATCTATCAATTGGCATTTATAATTGGTCTTCACCATGCTTATAGTTGGACTTCACATTGCTATTTGGAGCTAAATTGGAACCTTACTGACTATCCTCTACTCCAAGATAGCAAAGGTATCATTGTAATGTGCATGATCATTTCATTCTTTACTCGTATGCGGTTAGTGCATATAGTACATGCTTCATAGGATCATGCATGACAAATGAAAAGTTTTAAATTCATAACCTACCACTATTGCTTGAATGATTAATTGATCTAGTGGTATGTGTATGAGTTTGTTCATGAGCTAGTGAACCCAAGTACTTGATCTATTTTGGATTGTTAACAAGTGACAAGTACAACATTGGCAAGATAACCCTTAATGTAAGGTGTGAAAAAGCTTGTCATTGGTTCAAATCGGACTTGGAAGCTTAGGCAAATCAACATAGTTCAAGTCAACAATTAGAAGCTCATGATGATTAGAGTACAAGAACAAGACAACAATGCAAATGGATATATAGACTCAAATGTTCCTTCAATTGGATATCCTACAATTGGTACTCATGATAGCAAATGTTCAAGATTGCAAACAAGTGGTTCCATACTAGAAGATCTTTAATTGGTAGAAGATTTCCATATGGTATCGGACAAGATATTTCAAATGATATCACATTTATACATATGGTATCTATCATACAAGAAGGTGGTTCCACAAGTGATCCTCAACTTTAAGTGATCATCAAGTGAAGAAAGTTCCCTCACCAACAAGATTGACAAGTGAATGACCCATGCTATGACATAGGGGGAGTGCCCCACCAAATGGTATCAAGGTTAAAGATCCTATGTGGTATCTCAAGAGCAACTCAAGTAATGTCATTCCAACATATGGTGATGTCCATAAAAAATGCAAGATTCAAGCCTCAACCATCTATCCCAATGCAATCCTTTGTCACAATGAGATTCACATTTTTACAATTGGTATCAAGTGATTTGATTGGTATCACATACCTTTTATGGAAATTGATGACAAAGGGGGAGAAGTTGGAACAAAGATATGATCATGGGATAAGTTGGACAACAAAAGATATATTTAAAGGGGGAGAGATCAAAGATGGACATGGACAAGGGAGCAACATTAAGGAAAAGAGTTGGATCAAAAGTCTTGGACAAGGGAAGCACACAAGTAGGGGGAGCAAGCTCATGAACATTGGTTGTTTGCATTTGATATGTGCATACTCATGTGCTTGCTTGCATTGCATAAGTTTTAAATTGAATATGCATGCTTGTGTGGTGTCTGCTAGTTATAGAACTTAATTGATGATATGATAACTAGCATGCATAGGTTGGTAGCTAGACTTGTGTTCTTCAAGTAAAGACTAGACCCTTGCTTATAATGTTGATCTCACGGGGTTTCTAGTGTTTTTGTTGTCTAGCTACTCATGGTGCTAAGGATGGTGTACATCGAATGCTTCAAATGATATCGAATTTGGTATCGAGCTACAAAGGTTTATTCTATACACCTTAGCACTTAGTAGGGTTTTATGGTGCTTATCCAAATATTGACATAGAGCTTAAATGTTGGATAAGTAGCATAAAATCCAAAACAAGTTAGCAATTTACACTTGTGTGAAGTGCTAGCTTGAAAAAGTTTAATTTCCATATCTTTGTAGAGTTGTCATCAATTACCAAAAAGGGGGAGATTGAAAGGTCCTTGTTTGGTTTTGGTAATTGAGTGACAACTTAGGTGGGCTAATAGTGTTTATGTGAGATACACAGAAGATTAGTCCACAGGTGATGATGTGATGATGGAGGAGCTCATTGCATATGAGACATGACATGGAGTCATGTGACCAAGGTGGAGAAGATCAAGATGAGGCTTGGCTTGATGGACCAGTTGCAAGAGTGAAGGGCAAGTCGGAGGCTTTGAAGCAAGGGACCGCGTGTGACGGTGAAGCTTGAGCAAGACTTAGCGCCGATGGACCGAGGCAACGGTGAAGAGCAAGTGAGGTCAAGATCGATGAACCAATACGGTCACGTGATGATATGAAGTGGATCATATCATTTGGTGATTGGTTGGTGCATGTGTTGCATCAACATTGGAGGAGATGGAATGGAAAGCGCAAGGCAAAGGTATAACCTAGGGCTTTTCTATTTCACGGGTCATAGGTGTGTAGAGAAGTTTATGACCGGATTTAGGATAGATGGCCGTACTATCAAGAGGGGCAAACTTGTTTGCATATCGGTCATCTAGTGCCACTCGAGCGATCTAACTTTGCATACGTGTTAGGATCGAGTGGCGTGGCAAGTTGAGAGGCTAACTCCTTTGGGAAAATGTTTGTGAAATGCTAACACACTTGAACCTTGGTGGTGGACACTTGTTGGTGTTAGCACATTTGCAAAGGAGGTGGAGTTCCTAGGGTTGAGAGGGGTTTGGGCTCCTCTCTCGGCGGGATTCGGCGCTTTTGAGAAAAATAAGTGTATATTTTCTATTGCGCCGGTGGGAATTTTTGGAGAAGTTGCGAGTGTGTTTCTCGCTGAGAAACACTCACCGGACGCTGGTGTTGGCAGCACCGGACGCTGGTCCAGAGCGTCCGGTGTGGTGTCTTTGACTCAGTGTGCAGAGCGCACCGGACGCCAGCACCGGACGCTGGGTGGTTACTGTTCGAGCGTCCGGTGGTGCGTGACGTCAGCGAGTGCGCGTGAGGAGTTTCTAACCGTTGAGCACCGGACGCTCAGGGTGTGTCCGGTGGCTTGCGTCCGGTGACCGTGCGAGTTTGCAGAGCTCTCTGCGCACGGGTCCGGTGTTCACCGGACGCGTCCGGTGTGACGTAGTGGAGCGTCCGGTGGTGCTGTGCAGGCGTGCGTGCGCAGTAGCCGTTGGCGGCAACGGTCGAGTTCAAACGGCTAGTGACACGTGGCTGACGCCTGAGCACCGGACGCTGGGAGTGGTGCGTCCGGTGGCTCCTGTGAGCGTCCGGTGCCCACGTGTTTTGCCCAGTGAAGGGGTAACGGCTAGTTTAGCCCTTGGGGCTATAAATAGAAGTGGTGGCCGGCCTTGGCAAGTGCTGAGCACCCTTGGGACTTAGTGTCCATGCTTGGGGAGTGCTAGTAAAGCCTCTAACTCACATATGCTTGATAGTGATCATCCGATTGTGTGAGTGAGCGATTCTAGTGCATTGCATTGAGAGATTGCATCGAGTGGCACTAGGTGTTCGTGTTGCAAGCCGGTGGTGCTTGTTTCTCTTGGAGGTTGCCACCTCCTAGACAGCTTGGTGGCTTGTGACTCCGTCAAAGCACGCAAGGAGATTGTGCGGTGCTCCGGAGAAGAGATTGTGAGGGGTACGATGCTCACCCCACGGGGATCGCGAAGAGCAACTCTATTGGATCGTGCGTGTCATTGAGCTACCTCACTTGTGGGTAGGTTCTTGCGGTGTCCTAGTGGGGACGAGGTTCGTGTAACACCTCTTAGCCGCCGAACCACCAAGTGTTGGTCGACACAACGGGGACGTAGCTTGGTGGCAACCAAGTGAACCTCGGGAGAAAATATTCGTGTCAACATTGTTCTTCCCGTTAGTTTGCAAGTCCCTAACACAAGCTTGTTCTTACATTCATATACTTGTGCTTGTGTAGTTGCTCTTGTAATTAGTTAGCTTGTGTAGCTTGCTAGTTACCTTCTTGCTTGTGTAGCTAGAAGTAGTTCCCCTTTCGTGACTATTTTGGTTTGTGTAACCTTGTTAGTCACATTGCTTAGTTTGTGTAGCTAAGTATTTTGCGCTCTCTAATTTGGCATTGGTTGCCTTGTTATTGAGCATTGCTAGTGAGCTTAGGAGCTTTGTGCTTTTGCTTACTAATTGTGTAGGAGCTCCCCGGTTTGCAAAGTACTAGTTGCATAGGTTTGTGTGACCTTGCTTCTAGATTTGGTTAAGTGAGCTCTAGCTAAGGTAGCACCTTGTTTGCTTGTTTAGGATCTTTTACAAGGTGCTAGAGAACTTAGATAGAGGGGTGTAGTCTTGGCTAGACCGATAGTTTTAATTCCGCATTTGTTTCGGTTAGCCGGCGTGATAAGTTTTAGAAAGGACTATTCACCCCCCCTCTAGTCCGCCATCTCGACCCTTCACCCCTCGAGGGAGGGCTTCAACCTCAAGGCCGCGGTTTCACCCCTAGGGGGTGCAGAGGCAGTCGTGCCGGCCGGACCTGAAGGCGCCACCCCTCCACAGGAAGTGCTTTTCGCGGGCCACCACGAGCCGCAAGGGACAACCTCATCCCCCAGAGGACATCGCCGACCTGAGCTCAAGCAGCTCGACGAACTCGAGGCCAAGCTTGAGGATCGCAGACATCTGCGATAGCTACGTGCAACTCTCGAGCATGACCACCCACCTCAGGGAGACGGGGGAGCCGCTCGAAGTCATGTTCACGACGTCAACCGCCGCATTAATGAGGACACTAGGGGAGAAGCACCCCCTGTCTTCAGCACGACAAGCCAAAACATGGTAGTCGCCGTCCTTCTCCTCAGAGCGATGCCTGAGCCATCGACCCTCGAGGGGAGGAGGGTTCGCCAAGGGCTCTAGGGCCTCCTAGAGCATGCCGTGGTGCAGAACGCTGAGAGTTCTGCCTCACATCGCTAAAACTCGCAGGCCGAACGACTTAATGCCCCACCCCGTGAGGAGAAGGCGGGCTCTGTTCATCCCGAGCCCGCAAACTCCTAGGGCCACAGCAGGGGCAAAACTGTCCACGAGCATGTCGAGACGAATGTAGATGCCCGGACCACCCTCGACACCTGGCGCCACGATAAGGACGAAGCAGAATCTTAGAGGTACCTATCACGATGTGGCGGGAGATGCGACCCCGAGCACGACCGCAGCCTGCCACCCGAGCCCTAGAGTCCCCGTGTCTTTAGCGAGGCGATCCATAGGGCCAAGTTCCTGACCCGTTTTCGACAGCCGGCAACCTCACTAAGTACTCTGGGAAAACCAATCCCGAGCTTTGCTCTCGGATTACCGTCTGGCGTGCCAGTTGGGCGACGTGGATGATGACCTACTCATCATTCGCAATCTTCCTTTGTTCCTAGCCAACTCAGCGAGGGCCAGGCTCGAACATCTCCCTGAGTGGCAGATCTACAACCGGGCCGACCTGGTTAGGATCTTCATTTGGCAAATAAGGGAGTTTGCCAAGTCTCAAATAAATATGACAAAGATGAAAAGCGGTAATCTCCAACGGTTTGGCATTAATCACTTGGCAAAAAAGAAAATCTAGGGACGGGAGGAGGGAGTAGTCACGCGTGGCGACGGATTTTGCGCAAGGGACGTGATGCCAAGTGCGGAGGGGTTTGGCATATATGCAAGTCCTTCCCCTCTATTTAAAAGTAAACAAAATTACAAAGCCTAATTGCCAAACCGTTGGATATGTGTTTTTTTAGACTTTTTTTTTGCAAATACATGAATGCAAAGCCTATTTACCAAACGATTGGGGATGCTGTTAGTGTAAACTAAAATCACTCTGTTAGAGCATCTCCAAGGGTTTTGCATTTAGACTTTGCATTCTTATAATTTGCCAAAAATCACAAAAAAGAGATATCCAATGATTTTGCATTGGAGTTGCAT
>NW_018396533.1:0-16629 GCF_000003195.3 Sorghum bicolor | reverse complement strand
ATACTTTATCCCCAAATTATGAAACCAGATATTCTACCCCCGAACTTTCAAAACCGGACAAATAACCCTCTCTATTGGTTTTAGAGGGTGCTTTTGTCTTTATCTTTTTTATTTATTTTTGTTGAATCTTTAAAAATCATAAAATAAATCATAAAATAAAAAATTCAATTTTTTTCAAGTCCCGTTGAGTAGATCTATACAATGAATATATAATATGATATACTTTAGTACAAAATTTTTGATGTAGTTTTAAATCTATGTTTTTCTGTAATTCATTCGAATAATTCATATATGTAGTTCCTATGGTCCAATTGTGGTAAAATTTTCATAGTGGCTCATTATTGTATGCTTGAATTATGGTAAAAATTTTATATTCATTGGATCACGTATAACTTAGTTATACATAAAGCAAAGATTTAACAAGAATAAAGTTAAATAAATCTATAAGTAAGTTATATATGATCCAATGGGTACGAAACTTTCACCATAGTTCAAGCATATAATAATGAGCCCACCATAAAAATTTTAAACCAGATGGTTATTTGCCGGTTTTGAAAGTTTAGGGCGTAGAATATCCGGTTTTATAGTTTGAGGATGAAATATTCCATCTCAGATAGTTGGGGGTTATATAAACTTTTTGCTTTTTTCTTTCTCTAACCACCGCTTTGACCACCAAGAGGTTGGAAAGGACCAGAAGCGTTGCTGCCTTTTTTTCTATCCGAACCAGTACACAGCACATAGAGCAGCGCAACACAACATGAAAAAAAGCTATAGGTGGACACGTGTGCCAATGAAACATTTCAAGTGATGTGTCCCGTGTCTCCTGCGTGCTTCAACCTGGCCATTGTAGAGAGTAATTAATCTGGAAATGTGCAGAAAAATATCCCTAGAGATCGCATGGAACACGGAAAGGAAACGTGCATATCCACATATAAAAGTTGCCATGAATAAACAGGAGGCGGTTGGTTTCAGGGGACTTGTGTCTTGTTGTGTGTCCTACAGCAACCGGCCACCTGGTTGGTTTTCACAATTGGAAAAGATCTGCCAAATAGGAAAACGAACCGAAGCTTGGAGTCTGATTTAGATTCGTGTGGTTCTTGTTCCTGTCTCCATAAATACAGAGGGGGTCACGACATATTGCAGATCAAAATCAACTAGCAGCTCGGGAGCTAGAATTTGTGGAGTCGTGGTGATCTGCCAGCGACGCTCAAGCGGGTTGATTTCATCATGTGCGAGCGGCGGGGCAGTCGACGGGAGGTTTGCAAGCGGCGTAGTTGTGCATGGGCGGTGTATGGCAGCGGCGACACACGGCTGATTTTAACAACACGCGTGTGCTGCGTTGACGTGTGTGCTGCAGCAAGGAACAAGCATGTGGGTGACGTGTTTGGTGCGTGTGGAGCGTGCACACAGGCATACATAAGGTACGTGATTTTTCGACGATTTGTGGCAATAGGCAGATGGTGTCGATGGCATCCAAATTTGAGGTGACGAGGTTTGATGTTACCGGAAACTTCGGGATGTGACAGACGAAGGTGAAGGATCTGTTAGCTCAACAGAGTATCTCGAAAGTGCTCAGCGGGATTAAACCAGAGAAGGTAGATGATGACAAGTGGGAGGAGATGCAGGCGTAGGCGTGTGCGACCATCAGGTTGTGTCTCTCTGATCAGATCATGTACCATGTCATGGAGGAAACTTCGTCGAGGAAAATTTAGGACAAGTTGGCCAATCAGTTTATATCCAAGATGGTGACTCTAAAGTTGTATTTAAAGCAGAAGTTATTTGGCTTGAAGATGCAAGAGGGGTCTGATCTTCCAGGGCACATCAATGTCTTTAATCAATTGGTTGCTGATCTTATGAAGGTCGATGTGAAGATTGATGATGAAGATAGGGCTATTATTCTGTTGTGTTCATTGCCAAGGTCTTATGAATACTTGGTTACTATACTGACATATGGGAAGGAAGACATCAAGGTAGAGGACATTGTTCGGTGCTATAAGTGCAAGGATTGTGGACATGTAAAGAGAGACTGTCCAGAACTGAAGAAGGATGGCGGATCCATAAGTGTTGTGATTGCCAAAAAGAAGAAAGATGACTCAGATAGCGATGGTGACATTCTCACAGTGTCAAGTGAAAAGTCTTGTGAAGCGTGGTTGTTATATTCAGTTAGCTTGTTCCATGCAACATCAAATAAGGAGTTATTCTCGTCATACACTAAGAAAGAAAATGGTTTTGCTTACTTGGGAGATGGTTCTGGCTATCTCGCTGTAGGAGTGGGTGACATCAAGTTCAAGATGTATGATGGTGAAGAGATACTGCTTAAGGGTGTGAAGCATGTGCCAGGGCTAACAAGAAATCTAATTTAGCTTGGTTTATTGCATGAAGAAGTCCTTGAGAGTCAAGCACGGAGGCAAGACGGTCATGCTTGGTGAGAAGTCAAGTGCACACCAATACAAGCATAAATGAAATGTTGTTGAAGGTGGAGTCTGTTGGGTATTTTAAACGCAAACAGAAAAATCCGCAAGCGCACGCATACCAATGTAGCTTTCACCCGGGAGTATTCCAGAGTATCGATTTTCCACAGGGAACGCAAGTACATTAAGATTCAAGATCGCCCAAGGATAACTATATAATTAATTTTGGTGGGAAGAGAGGAAGTTTCCTGAGAATTCTCTAGTTGATCTAAGAATCAAGAATTACTTCAAAGATTATTTATTTCGGGACATCAGAACACTAACCACAGAAAGAGATGAGAAGGGGGCTAGGAAGCTCTGACTACGGTCCTACAAACACCGATCCGAACGAGGTGGAATAGGTCGACCGTTAGGGCTGTCACTACCCTAGGGCTACCACAACAATCCGCAGGATTGGGTGCAATTCCAGGTAATTGCAAGACTAAACACCACGTCAAATCTATTAATTACTACTCTAGCGTTGCAAAGACTAGAGCACTTGATGCAAGCGGGAATCCAATAAATAACTTGAATGTAAATAAAAGTAATTAAAGAACTCAGGAATTATGAATTGAAGAACCTAGAGAACGATGAAGAACGAACCAGTTGCTGCAAAAGTACAATGTTGAGGAAGATCCGACAGATCCGGCTCCTCCTCCGCTCTCCTCTTCTCTCTCCCTATTTTCTAGATTACAACTAGAACTAACTAGAACTAGAACTAGAGGAGCTAGAACTAGAACTAGAACTAGATGAACTAGAGGGATCCTCTCTACTTGGATGAATAATTGAAACCCTAGCTTTGATTCTGTAGAAGAGGTATATTCTCCAGGGGCTAGGGGGCCTTGCTTATATAGTATTTTCAGATGAATCTGGGCCATCGTATCAAACCGACATTGATTGAACGTTTATCCTTGATCCATTAGGTCGGTGGAGCATAATCCGCGAGGTGGACCCTGATTGGGCACCATAGGTGGGCGGGCGCCCTGGTCCCTAGGGCGGGCACCCTGGGCAAGGCCCGGTTCTGCCTCCGCTTCGTTCCCATGGCTTATGGAGTCTTCTAGATGATAGAAAATTGCGCGGCACGTTAATATCTCTATGTGAACCCGACGTGTGGGCCTTTCCTCCGTATTTTCTGATAACCCCCTGCAGAAATAGACAAACACCAAAACTCGTGGAATTCTGTTAGATGAAACCCTAAGTCTGGGTGTTGGTTGCATCCTTTTTCATGATTAGTTGACGGTTAAATGTGAGCATTAAGGACTGTCAACAAGCTCCCCCAAGCTTAACTTTTTGCTCGTCCCTGAGCAAAGCTAAAATCAACAAGAAAACAGGGGTTACTTTTATGCCTTTTACTACAGGGTTTTTAAGTTATCACTAAGGTCTTAAGTGATTGAAAAACAGAACGATCAAGTCAAGCACTATGTCTCAAGTTCTTCTGTCTTACCTATGTTCTGGAGTTTTTTGTAAGTTTCCAAAATAAAATTGAGGCATTTGCCTTCTTCTTTGAAAGATATATAAGCAGAGCTTAAAAAGTTTTAGAATACTTACTTTGCATTTTGCTATGTCAATGCTCGGAGCAAGGGAGGGGAATGTCATACTCCTAGATCAAGACCTTAGACCTTTTTGAAAAGTTTGTCATCTCTTACTGGCATATTGCTTATTAGAGGGGCCATGGGCTATCATTTTTTCCTTTCTTTTTTTTTCCAGTCTCTCTTTTTTTTTCTCAAGTGGGCACCAAGTACCCCTAATTCTACTATCGGACATGTGTCCATTTTTTTCCACTCAGGTGGGTATCTTTGTCCCCTAATCTACTTCGGACACTTGTCCATTTTTACCTCTCATCTCACTCTTTTTTTCGAATCAAATTTTTGCATAATCCCATGCTCTAATGCAATAATACTTCGGAAGAGTGAATCTTTTATATTTTTAAAACAAAAAGACCTTGATCTTTGGAGCATGATAATTCTCTCAACCAAAACTACAAGAATTAACAATGGCTTGAACAAAGCAAGTGTCCACAGTTTTAATATTTATATCTTATAAGACTCTTTTATGTCAAACAGGATCTTATTTTTTTTGAATTTTTAGATTTTCAAAAGATAAAATCTCTAGAACTCTAGCGAAACTTGGAACAAGTTAAATAGTAGCTCAGACCTTCTCATATCATGTTTGTCAATTACCTAGACTTGGATCAAACTTTCTTTTTATTTTATTTAAAACTTAGGATTACACAAACTATTGTATATTACTCAAAAGAAAAACTTTGTTTGGTTTCATGGTTATGCATTTTTTTATTTCCGAATACTAGTAAATAAAACCAAGAAAGAAAAGTAATACTTATCTAGATACACGTGGGGGTGCCTCCCCCAAGCTGGATGTTCACATAGTCGTTCACTCTTGTGGCCTCCATGTTCGGTCTCACTCTTCTTAAGCCTCAAAATCCTACACAACTCAAATAGACAACAAAACATGTGGAGCATGTTAAGGGTTACGTAATTGTCTAGAGCTTATGAGAGCTTAATGTGAGATTTCTATGAACTCAATCACATCAAGTTTCTCTACCAGGTTGTTTTGTGGCTCGAGATAGATTTTCAAGCGTTGACCATTTACCTTATAAGTGTTACCTATGTCGTCTTGGATGGTAATGACTCCATGAGTTGAAGTGTCAATAACCTTGTATGGTCCATCCCACTTACTTCGTAGCTTACCATGCCCAAAGAGCTTAACTCTTGAATTGAATAGTAGAACCTTATCTCCAGGCTTAAACTCCTTGTGCTTGATTCTCTTATCATGCCATCGTTTTGTTCTCTCTTTATAGATCCTTGAATTGTGGTAGGCTTTCTCTCTCCATTCTTCTAGCTCAGATAGTTGCATCAGACGATTCTCGCTAGCGAGGTGGAGATCCATGTTCCATTTCTTGAGTGCCCAATTAGCTTTAAACTCTACTTCCACAGGCAAATGACAAGTTTTTCCATATACAAGTTGATAAGGTGACATACCTATGGGTGTTTTGAATGTAGTTCTATATGCCCAAAGTGCATCAGGAAGTTTGTCCTTCCACCCCTTACCCATCTCATCTATGGTCTTTTGTAAAATATTTTTGATTTGTTTGTTAGATGTTTCGGCTTGACCGCTAGTGTGAGGATGGTATGGTGTCGCGACGTTGTGTCGAACTCCATGATCGGCTAGGTACTTTCGGAACATTTTGTCGATGAAGTGGGAACCTCCATCGCTTATAACTATCCTGGGTATACCAAAGCGAGGAAAGATTACTTCACGGAACATTCTCTTGGCATGTTTTGAATCAGCTGATCGACAAGGTAGGGCTTCTACCCATTTGGACACGTAGTCCACAGCTACTAAGATATACTCGCAATTCCCGGACATAGGGAATGGCCCCATGAAATCAATGCCCCATACATCAAAAAGTTCTACTTGAAGACTATTTGTGAGAGGCATTTCATTTCGTGAGTTGATATTCCCATGTTTTTGACATCAGTGGCATCTCCTGACAAAGTCCTTTGTATCTTCATACATCGTTGGCCAGAAAAAGCCACTTTGCCAAATTTTAGCATGTGTCCAGAATACTCCATAGTGTCCTTCATATGGCGAGGCATGGCATCTTTCCATAATTTGAGTAGCCACAGCCATAGGAACGCACCTTCTCAAGAGTCCATCAGCACAAACTCGGAAAAGAAATGGCTCATCCCAAAGGTGGAAACGACTATCATGAAGCAACTTCCTTTTGTTTGTACCAGGTGGGACATAGCCTTTTACTATAAAGTTTACGATGTCTGCATACCATGGATCTGCATGTGTTATCTTAAGCAGGGTGTCATCCCTTAGGTAGTCATTTATGGGGAGCTCATCGTGTGTTTCCTTATATTGAAGCCTAGCCAAGTGGTCAGCTACGGAATTCTCAACTCCCTTCCTATCTCGGATTTCTATGTCAAAGTCTTGGAGTAGAAGAATCCATCGAATTAGACGAGGCTTAGCATCTTTCTTAGGGAGGAGGTACTTGAGAGCAGCATGGCCTGAATAGATGATTATCTTTGCCCCCAATAAGTAAGATCTAAACTTGTCTATAGCAAAGACAACAGCCAAAGCTCTTTTTCAGTTGTAGTGTAATTGAGCTATGGTCGAGACAAGGTTTTGCTAGCGTAGGATATGGCATAATGCTTTTTATCCTTCGTTTGTCCTAAAACGGCACCAACCGCAAAATCGCTAGCATCACACATGATCTCAAAAGGAAGATTCCAATCAGGTGGTTGGATAATCGGGGCTGAGATGAGTGCTTTCTTAAGAGTTTGAAAAGACTCATGACACTCATCACTAAAGATGAAAGGTGCATCCTTAGCTAGGAGACTAGTTAGGTGTCTAGCACTTTGAGAGAAGTTCTTGATAAAGCGTCTATAGAACCCTGCATGTCCCAAAAAGCTACGGATTCCTTTCATATTCGTGGGAGGTGGAAGTTTTTCAATAACCTCAATCTTTGCTTTGTCCACCTCTATACCACGTTTGGACACTTTATGTCCTAACACTATTCCTTCCTGAACCATAAAATGGCATTTCTCCCAGTTCAGGATTAAGTGCTTTTCTTCACATCGCTACAAGACTCTATCTAAATTCTCCAAACAATGATCGAAGGTTTTGCCATAGACGGTAAAATCATCCATGAAAACCTCCATGATCTTCTCCATCATGTCCTAGAAAATATACATCATGCACCGTTGGAAAGAAGCTGGAGCATTGCACAATCCGAACGACATTCGTCGATATGCATAAGTTCCATACGGGCATGTAAAGGTAGTATTTTCTTAGTCATCTAGGTGGATTGGGATTTGGTGATATGCAGAATAACCATCAAGGAAACAAAAGAAAGAGTGGTTTGCAAGCCGTTCCAACATTTCATCAATGAAGGGTAGCGGAAAGTGATCTTTCTTTGTAGCCTTGTTGAGTTTTCGATAGTCAATACACATACACCACCCAGTGACAATTCATTGAGGGATGTATTCATTCTTCTCATTCCTAACGACCGTCATTCCTCCTTTCTTTGGCACTACTTGGACAGGGCTAACCCACTCACTATGTGGCATAGGATAAATAATCCCAGCATGATAGAGTTTGAGGACCTCTTTCTTAACAACCTCTCGCATAGCATTGTTAAGTCTCCGTTGTGGTTCCCTTTAAGGTGTAAAATTGGGATCAATAGGGATACGATGAGTGCAGAGAATGGGACTAATGCCCGTGAGATCCTCGAGAGAGTAGCCAAATGCTAATCTATGCCTTTCAAGAACAGTGACAAGTTGTTGTGTTTCATAATTGTTGTGCAAAAAGACATATGTAAGGCCAGAATGAAGAGGTTATCTGTCGAAGGAGGTGAAGGTTGTTCATTTTTGTCTAGCTCAACGGGTTCTACCAACTCTTCTTCTTCTTGAACAAAGTGTTCATGATTAAAGAATGGTTGAAAGGTCCTTGTTTGGTTTTGGTAATTGAGTGACAACTTAGGTGGACTAATAGTGTTTATGTGAGATACACAGGAAATTAGTCCACAGGTGATGATGTGATGATGGAGGGGCTCATTGCATATGAGACATGACATGGAGTCATATGACCAAGGTGGAGAAGATCAAGATGAGGCTTGGCTCGATGGGCCGGTTGCAAGAGTGAAGGGCAAGTCGGAGGCTTTGAAGCGAGGGACCGCGTGTGACGGTAAAGCTTGAGCAAGACTTGGCACCGATGGACCGAGGCAACGGTGAAGAGCAAGTGAAGTCAAGATCGATGAACCAATACGGTCACGTGATGATATGAAGTGGATCATATCATTTGGTGATTGGTTGGTGCATGTGTTGCATCAACAATTGGAGGAGATGGAATGGAAAGCGCAAGGCAAAGGTATAACCTAGGGCATTTTCATTTCACCGGGCATAGGTGTGTAGAGAAGTTTATGACCAGATTTAGGATAAATGGCCGTACTATCAAGAGGGGCAAACTTGTTTGCATATCGGTCATCTAGTGCCACTTGAGCGATGTAAATTTGCATACATGTTAGGATCGAGTGGCGTGGCAAGTTGAGAGGCTAACTCCTTCGGGAAAATATTTGTGAAAATGCTAACACACTTGCACATGGTGGTGTACTCTTGGTGGTGTTGGCACATTTGCAAAGGAGAAGGTGTTGGAGTTGATTTTGATCAACTTGGAGAAGAGAGAGTAGTCTTTCGGTGTTCTTCGGACATTAGGATGGCCTTCAGATTGGAATACCGCTATTAGCCATTTTGATTTGGATTGAGTATTCATATAGATTGGATAGCACTCTAAGTAAGCTTTCCAAAATGTCCAAGATCATCGAATTTGGAGTTTGGAGCTAAAAGTTAGCAACCTAACAAGTTGAACTGCAGGCACAGGACGCTGAGAGTCCGGTGCTGCTGCAAGTTTGCATTGCTCTCTGCGTATGCGTCCGGTGCGCACAGGACGAGTCCGGTGGCATAGGACACTGAGAGTCCGTTGCTGCTGCAAGTTTGCGTTGCTCTCTGCGTATGCGTCCGGTGCTCACAGGACGCGTCCTGTGTGAAGCAGCAGAGCGTCCGGTGCTACTGTTCCAGACACGCGTGTGTGTGCTAGCCGTTGGCGGCAACGGTCGAGTTCAAACGGCTAGTGACACGTGGCTGTTTCTAGAGCACCGGACGCACTGTTCCAGCGTCTGGTGCTACCTACAGTGAGTCCGGTGCTCACGACTTTTGTCCAGTGAAGGGGCAACGGCTAGTTTAGCCCTTAGGGCTATAAATAGAAGTGATGGCCGGCCTTGGCTGGTGCTAAGCACCCTCGGGACTTAGTGTCCATGCTTGGGGAGTGCTAGTAAAGCCCCTAACTCACTTATGCTTGATAGTGTTCATCCGATTGTGTGAGTGAACGATTCTAATGCGTTGCATTGAGATATTGCATCATGTGGCACTAGGTGTTCATGTTACAAGCCGGTGGTGCTTGTTACTCTTGGAGGTTGCCACCTCCTAGACGACTTGGTGGCTTGTGACTCCGTCGAAGCACGCAAGGAGATTGTGCGGTGCTCCAGAGAAGAGATTGTGAGGGGTACTGTAACACTCTAGGTGTTAAGCATGCACTTAGCCTTATCAAAGCAATGCATAAGCATTCTCATCAAGCATAGCATCATGAGCATGTCATTCATCCCAAAAATATGATTTTATGTGTCTTATTCCATGTGTTCTAAATATGCTAAAAATATGGTGCTTGCTTCTAAAATTGTGAAATATTCAAACTAGATTGATTTATGTGTAGGAAGAATTAAGAATATTTTTGTGTAATTTTTGGAGCTATAGAATTTGAGAAATGGAATTTATACAAAATTCCCAAAATGAATTTATTTAAAAACCTAGAACTAGTTTTAATTTGTAATTCAAATTCTATTGGGAATTTGGTCTTGCTTATTAAATCAAAGTTGTAGGGTTTTTGTTTTGAAACAACTTTGTTTTTGAGAGCAAGAGGTGAAAATGATTTTTAATTGGTCCAAATGAATTCAGAAAAGAATTTGAGAAAAGAAATTCAAAAAAAATGGAAAAGGGGACAGGCGCTGCAGGGCCAACCCCGCCTCCCTTTCGGCCCAGCGAGCAGCCCGGCCTGCCTCCCCCTCCCCCTCTCTCCCGTGCGCGCGGCGCCCGCCTTGTCCCAGCCAGCGTCGGCCACGTGGCGGCCGTACGCCGGCGAGGAGCGCGCCGCGGCCGGCCACCTCCACCCCCCTGGTCGGGACGCCGGCTCGGGCTCCCAGGCCATTCTATCCCTCCTGTCGCCCGCGCCCCTCTCCCTCCTCCCTCCACTCGCGAGCGCAACCGAAGCCGTAGAGCTCCGCCGCAGCGCCATCGCCGGAGCAGCTCCGCTGCTCACCGCCGGCCACTCCAGTGCCCAAATCGCGACACCGAAACTACCAGCGCATTCGCCATCGTCGTGGTAAGCTCCTGCGAACGTTCTACCGAGGTGAGAGCCCGTCGAGCGCCGTGAATAGCTCGCCGGAGTTGCCCTGAGCTCGCCGGAGTACTCCGCCGCGACGGATCTTGCCGTTTCCTACCTCTTTTCGCTTGTTCTTGGTTGCGCTAGGTCAGTCGTGAGGAGAGGAAGCTCGTAGGGTGGTTTGCGCGTGCTCTACCGCGCCGGAGCGGCCTGGCCACGGCGAGCAGTGCCGCCGTACCGCCATGCATGCTCGTCGGAGGTGCTCCGGCCATCCTCCGGTCAATCCGAGGGTACCGCTGGGTGAGCCTCGCTGCGGGGAGCACGATGGTGCTCACCCCGTGGCCGGGGACCTCACCGCCGGCGAGATCTGCTCGTCGGAGGTGCACTCCCTCTCGGTCTCGCTGACCAGTGGGGTCAGAGGCCCACTGTCAGTCGCAGGGGGACCGCGGTGGGTGTAGATCCGGGTGTGTTTAGCCTTTTGCGTCGGTTTTCTTAAAAAAATGTTTTCCAGAATTTGATTCAAAACTTGTAAAATTCATATCTTGAGTTCTACAGCTCCAAATTTGATGAAATAAATTCTGGTGTACTCTATATTTTCAGATCTACAGTTTGATATAATTGCATGTCATGTTTGAGTAACTTTTCTGTATGAATATATTTAATCTATGTTTTTGCTAAACTTGGGAAATACATAGTAATTAAAATATGGTTCAGAAAAATGTGAAACTTGATTTGTTGGCTCTGCATGTATGTTAACTCCCTGGGAAAATATTGCTATACATTATTTGGTGTAAAAATGAATTTAGGGTAATTTAAATGCTTGCATGGCAGTGGTTTATGATTTTTAATAATTAATTGGATCATGCAATCAGTCTGTAAATTTTTATGGATGTTTCTTAGGATATTAGACAAATTGTAAAAATATGAAATCTGTTGTTTGACACTTATACCACAGTAGAGTAATTGTACTTGTCCTTATTAATTAATCTTGTGATTTTTGTAGCTCAAAATAAGTATTTAAAAATTATGAAAAATTTACAGTAGACTTTATGCTTGACTGGTAGTCTCCTGTAATTTTTATGGGATTTATTGATGAATATAACTGCATGCAAATTTTGATGGGCCTAGAAATGAATAAATAATTTATGATTGTTATATATAGGTTGAATAGAATAAGATTGGGTTTGGTGTATCCTTGAAGCAACTTGTGGGTTGCTGGTCACACTTGAAAAATATTTGTAGAAGAGAATGCAATAGATGTTTAATTCAATTGCTTACTCTTGGATGATGTTGACTACCTTGTAAAGAGCATGACCAATTAAATCGCTTACGCATCATGTCATGATCCTTTGGTACCTTCTCATACAAGCATTCACTCGGGCATCTCGCACTCCACTCATGAGCACACATGCGTCATACAGGCTCGCAGGAGAACGAGGTGGGACCCGAGGAGCCAAAGGAGATTCAGGAGTAGGAACCTCCGGAAGCATAGGAGTCCGGAGAGAAACTACAGGAGTGTCCAGATCACCGACCTAGCACGTTTGAGAAAGGCAAGCCCCGGAGCATTCTAAGTCTCTCTATTCTCGCTAACTTACAGGATATACTATGCTTGTTCTACTATATTGCATTTAAGTGATAGGAGTTGGTTGATACCGTTGATGCATTGGTACTCCTTGATATCACCCTCATTTATCTACCTTGTCCTATGTAGATAGGTGCGGAGTCTATGCTTAGTTGCTTAGCCCCGGTAGAAGTCGGGTGATTTCTTGTCACCTGCGAGATATAGGTGGATACCTACTTGTTTAAGCAGTGATTGCTTTGGGAAAAGAATAACCAAATGCGGAATGGAATTGGAGACCGGGCAGGGTCTTATGGTGGGTTGACCATAGTGCCCCTGCCTGTGTCGATTAAGGACCGATCGTTGACGGCCCTCTTGTCATGTTGAACGCATGCCCCACATTTAGCTGGAAGGATAAGTCGTTCCGACCGCGAAGCCTGAGCACTATCCGAGCCGTGAATCGGCCCGATGTACACGCTGTATTGGTGATGGTTGAGGAGAACGACGAGGGCGCGGCGCGCAACCTTGGTATACCTTGGATACCTCGGTCGCCGGAACGGTCCTCGGGTACGGGCGGTGCCTGTCGAACCCGCGAATTGGTCCTGGATAGTGCAATACGGTGATCTGTAGCTCACTTGATCAGTGAGTGTGGTTTGTGTGGGGAATAAACTCGCCAGCTGGTTAGAAATCGATTCGAATCGCCATCGCTCCTGGATAGTGAGCACTTGACATGAGCCCTGTCCTCGTAGTAAGGACTATGGAACACTTGGGTTATAATGACGAATGGTTTTAAGAAATGCTATGATGAGGTACTATCATAACACTATACTTGCTTGTGATAGTGCAGGTGCAAACCTAGATATTAGGTAATGATACTTTTAACTTGAGCAAATTAAAAGAAGAAAGATGTATGTAGTTTATGATAATAGAATCCTGCGGTTTTGCAAAATGATCGTCAGCTACCCCACTATATAGCCTTCATGAGCCTTCAAGAGTCTTTATTTTAATTTATGATGGGTAAGTCTAGCTGAGTACATTCTCGTACTCAGGGTTCTACTCCCATGTTATTTTGCAGATGGTCAAATATACTATGGTTATTGCATCCTCTGTCTGTACCCAGCCATGGGTGATGACTAGACCAAGGGCGATGGTCACTCCGTCTTCTCTCTTGCTTTTGTGGGAATGACCGAACTATGGCACTGTATCAGACTAAGTGTGTGTGTGGTATTTTCGAACTATGAAGCTTCCGCTACTTGAAGAACTTGGTTTGTAATAATTTTAAGAACTTCGATGTATTTTATGAATGTTGTAATCCGGATGTATTTGTGGATGGCGACCGCTAAACTTATTACAATCTTGGCTGTTGTACGATGTGTGGTTTGAAATCCTTCGAGATTTCACGGACTACTGGGATTATATGGGCTTAAGCCTGATGGTTTGACTATGCAAATGGTCACTGTTAGGCTTAATCTCTTATAATTTGGTCGGTTCTGTTACAGGTACGGTGCTCACCCCGCGGGGATTGTTGGGTATTCTTAACATCATTACTAAAAGTAGACTAAGTTCTCTAAATCTAGTAACGGTGCCAAAAATGCCAAACCTATCCCTCACACCACTTAAGCCAAGTTGTCATCCCCAGCATGATATGAGAGACCCGGTATTGAAATATGCAATTGCTCTTCTAAATAAATAATGAATGGGATCTGCAAGCGCACAGATTAATACCGATGCAGCATTTTAACCGGGAAGTATTCCAGGTATCGTTATTTATATTTTTACCACTGGGAAGGGATTAGCAATCATCAATATTGATTACAGAATAGAATATGAGATTGAGCATCTATCATTGCATGTATAATTGAGAACATTATATCTAACTCTTCATACAGGGATAAGTGTCACATAAAAGATATATGAAGTAATAATAGTGACAAGGATAACTAATCTGATCTAGCCACATCATAAATATGATAAGCACCTCAATTAGATACTCTAGAAAGTCATTAGCATGGTATTAGAACGAACTACAAGAATATTCCCTAAGTTATTCTCAACTATATAGTCTAGCATTATCATAGTTAGTGCAAGCATACTTAGCAATCATTGTGAGACAAGACTACACCCATGCATAGTGATATTAGCAAGGAATATGAGAAACATAGCAATCACTCCCCTGTAATAATGTTGCTCTGCCAGCCCAATACACGAGAGGGGGACTATATAAGAATCAATGAAGCTGTCACTATCACGAACCACCCCACGATTTGGCATATTGGGTACAATCGCAGATAAATACGGTATAAGCACCACGCCTACACAATATCTATCATTTACACATGGATCCGATGGATAAACGCTATACGATCCTAAGCATGTATATAGATCGTATCTAACTAAGCCAAGTACATAACTATGATAATCTAAGAACAATATAATCTTGAATATAAGCAAGTAGAGCAAAGTCATAAGCAATATATTGAAGTAGAACAAAGTCATATTCATAATATTGAAGAACAAAGATAATTAGAAAGCAATTAGAAGCACAATTAGAGAATTACCAAGAATCCTCCTGACAGATCCGGAAACCAATCGAAGATTGACTCCTTCTAGTTCTAATCCTATGTAGCTATGCTAATCTAGATGTCTAATTGATGTGGTGGCTCGAATCTTGATCAGAGGCTTCTTCTCCCTTGATGGAACAATGAATTAGGGTTGAGAGGCTCTCTCCTCCAGGGGCCAGGGGGTCTGGTTTTATAGTCCCTTCAAGTGAATATGGGCCCTTGGATCAAACCGACATAGATTGTATGGTTTAGATTCATTCTTTAGGTCGGTGGAGATCTCCCGCAAAGCAGAGTCCTGATTGGACTTGGGAGCAGGGTGGGCGCCCAGTAGGACAGGGCGGGCGCCCTATCCCTGGCCCCGTTTCGCCTCCGCTTCGGTCTCGTGGCTTCTGGAGTCTTCTAGATGTAAGATAATTGCGTAGCACGTTAATATCTTTACGTAATCCTGACATGTGGGCCTTTCTTCCATATTTCCTGATAACCCCCTGCAGAAATAGACAAACACCAAAACTCGTGGAATTCTGTCAGATAAAACCCTAAGTCTAGATCTTGATTTCATTTGGATCCTTTTCTTTATTTATTTGATAATTAAATTTGATACTTAAGGACCGTCAACAAACTCCCCCAAGCTTACCTCTTGCTCGTCCCTTAGCAAGGATAGACTCAGCTATGGATTATAAATTGCTGCAATATTTTTTAAAAAAATTTGACGGTACACATGCTTTTAAACAAGATCTCATCTCTGAGTAAGAGTAAACTGTCAAGACTTAAAACTTACTTACTTTACCTTCACCATGGGACTTGTAACTGTCACTTCTGTCTTGAGTGGTTAAAAGATAGAACAGTCGAGCCAAGTGCCATGTCTCTTATTCTTGATCAGCTATAGCTCTGGGGTTTTTGCAGATTTTCAAATAAAACTCAGAGATTCCTTGTATGATTCTCTCAGATCTCTCTTTTGTGGTATTTTTGGATCCTCACCAAGGCATTGATGGTATATGCCTTCTCTCAAGATATGTGGTATTTGTGGTATGAGGCATAGTGACATTGCCTTCTCTCTCACCCTACTCTAATAAGGCTTTAATATCTGGAGCTCATAGGTGGGAGATAAAATATACATACTTACAAGACATTTATTGTATAGTCAAACCATGGATCCAAAGTAACAAGCCAATAAGTTTAATCAAGATGTGCATGGGTGGCGAATGAATGGTGTATGGTGGTGATGATGATAACAATGGTGAAAACAATGGTGGTGGAAGTCTAATTCTACTTTGCTCTTTTGAGGGGATACATATCTTCCTTGCTTTTGAAACTTTATGAGGAGAATGAGATGCTCTTCTTTTTTTTTAGGTGGGTATCTTGCACCCCTAATTCTACTGTCGGACACTTGTCCATTTTTACCTCTCGTCTCACTTTTTCTTTTCTTTTGAGGTTCCGAGCACTTGCTCCTTTTTATTTACTCGTATCTCTCTTTTCTTTTTTAGAGCACTCATCTCTTGAGATAATATAGCAAGTGGTAGTAACAAGATAACTTGAGCATTTATTTCACAAGGGGAAAATAGAAATATTTTTGGTTATTCTCTCCCGGATTAGGAGTAGAATATTTTTAGGTGGTTCTGGAGATGGAAATGAATGGATATATGTGGATGGTACTTCCAGAGTAGAAGTAGCATATATGAGTGAACGTGCAAGTGAATCTTGATTTAACCACATGACAAGCTCCTAAGGGTCTACACAGCTGGACCACACTCAATGCTCATAAGCAGTAAATATTAAATGTGTGGCTCAAAGTCTAGCAAGCATGTATATATGGCTGTGGTAGGAATTTAAACTCTCATCATACAGGAACTCATCATGCAACATTTTAAAGATTTTCAAAGATAAAATTCTCCAGAATTCTAGCATCTCTAGGAACAGATAAACAGCAGCTCAACCTTCCCATATCATATCCGTTAACAACTTAGACTTCAGATCAAGTTTTCATCCCACAAGTTTAGGTCTAGAGCAAGCTTTAAATTATAACAGTTATATCTAAACTTGAGAGAGAACTTAAAATTTGCAAATTAGGCAGAGCAACTATTCATCATATCCATGCTTAAGT
>NW_018396532.1:0-16670 GCF_000003195.3 Sorghum bicolor | reverse complement strand
ATCCTCCTTTTTAGCCATAAGTCTACCCCTTTAAACATTTCATCGAACAAGTGTGGTGCATCACCTACAAGCAGTGGCAGCCGATGGTGGTGCAACCCAGTGGTGGTATGGAGAGCTTTGTGGCTGGCGTGAGCTATGGCATGGATGA
This sequence comes from Sorghum bicolor, assembly GCF_000003195.3. Classification (NCBI taxonomy): domain Eukaryota; kingdom Viridiplantae; phylum Streptophyta; class Magnoliopsida; order Poales; family Poaceae; genus Sorghum; species Sorghum bicolor. The sequence continues at coordinate 16,522 of NW_018396532.1, read as the reverse complement.
CAACCACAAACAGTGTGTCGCCGGTGGTGGAGGAGCCGTGCCAGATGGTAGGCACAAGCTCCGTATCGTCATCCCTATCGGTGGAAGGGAAGAGAAAAGCAAGCGGCACAATGGAGCAAAGAGGAAATGCGACGATCGGTGTCACGACAAAGCCCTCGTAGTAGCCATGGAACTGTCAGCGCTAGTGGAACAAAGGAGAAGGGTGGGAGGTGCTGCAACCATGGATCCGCCTACACTGGTGGAAGGGAAGAGAAAGTGAGGCATGGTGGTGGTGGACTAGCGGAACTTGTGGAGATTGAGAGGTGAGCCATGCGCTAGCCAAACCTGTCTAGTGGGAAGTGCCCCCGCCGTCGTGTTCCTAGATAGACAGACACATGAGCAGTCGCTACTCTTGCCGAGCTAGGCTAATGGGCCTAATCAGCTCACCAAACATCCTCAAGGTGGTTTCCTAGAGCATGATTAGCCACCCAACCAAACAACTCAATAACAACTAGCAAACATATATTTGCGATGCAACAAAACATAAAGTTTAAATTATCTGTTCTAGTGTCTTAGAATCATGCCATGGTAGTGTGTAGATGTATGTTATTCTATCTCATATAAGCACGAGCATGATCACGAATTTATTTGTAGTTAAAGTTTAAATATTTGACTCAAGACAACCTCAAAACAACATTCTTTACAAAACCGGAGGGAGTATATGGCAACCTCGATGTTCTACCCTGCAGATTTGTCTTACAGTAGTCTTCACCAATTAATTTCTTGAAATGACAAGAAAATAACATGAATTGACTCTAGTAAAAATCACAGATTTAGTTAGCAACTGCATTACTTCACAACGATTGCCTAGTTACCTTATTACCAGGAAAGGAGCATCACAATCACCACGTAGAAAACTAGTCAAAGTCTACCAATGGTACATACGACAAAGAAAGCCAATGAAACATCATTCATCGCCTGTACCATGTTGAATCGTTGGCTCTTGTTAATTCCCTTGCTACTTTTTCATCCATATCAATTTGTGAATCTAAAATTTGCTTCATGGGGTACAGTACCACACTAAGGCTTGTGAGGAACATAGGAAGACATAAAACTCTACCATCAAAACTGTAGGTACTCACAATGATGACACTGTTGACTACTATGGCACAATCACAAATATTATTGAGTTGACTTATGCTAAGAACAACAAAGGACATAGAACTGTTATCTTATTACGGTGTGAATGGTACAATCTTGAGGGAAGGACATACCAGATGAAAGATGATGGTTATTTCAAGAGCATTAACATCCAAGGCCGATAGTATAAGAATGATCCTTTCATTCTAGCCACAGAAGACACAAGTATTTTTATTGGAACAACGTTAGGTCCATGTTGGCAAGTGGTATAAGAATTTGGCCACCAACATATATTTGATGTAGAAGAGTCCGACATAAACCAACCAAGTCATGAATAAGTACATATGAGATGCCAGGAGGCATACCAAGAGGAGAATACTTCCACCATAGATGGTACAGTGGGAGATATTTATCCTAATATGGATTTAATGCACATGGATAATGAACTAGGCAGCCCTATTAGTACAGACCTTGTCATGAACATCTATCGACATCAACATAGAGCTCAAGATGAAGAAATAGACAACGAAGACGAAGATGAAGATGAAACTTTCCTTGAGTACCATAGTCCAGATGAAGGCAACATATCAGAAGAAGAAGATAGTGATGATGACTAACCATCACTAACCACAAGCAATGACATTTGGGCAAACAAGACTAAACTTTGGGCAATGCAAAGTCAAGCACTTCACTAACATTTCTATAGTTCTTCCTGGGACACTTGAAATATCTCTTTCTAATATTATTGGAGTACATGGTAGTGGCAGCAAACACCCTCCCATCCATGCAATCCGGGCACATAATCAATGGCAACCCGGTCACATCATCGATCGACGCCTCCAGATCGACACCAGTGGCCAAAGTGCTTGCAACAACAACAACAAGAGGTCTGGGTTGCATGACATCCCTAGCTATGCTTGACCGCCGAGTGTGAGTAGTAGATGATGAGGCCTGTGACATGAGCCCTGATTGATGCACATAGAAATGATTAGGAATTGCACATCAGCTTGGCAGTACAGCAGTGAGCAGAAGAAAGAGGAACGAGGAGGAGGATGAGGGCGCCACTGCCGACCGAATGGAGGGGAACTGGGAGGGGATTAACGGTGCCACTGCCCACCATGTGCCACTGCCTAACAATTTGATGCAATGACGACATTCACCGAGGATCCACACTCGACGGTTGGCCTTGTGGTGGATCTCGCGCTGCCTCTGCCCACTGTGGTGCGCCGTCACTTGAGGAGAGGGTGAGCCGGCTCTGCATAGAGCCTAGCTGTGCTCTGCCCAGATGGCACACACCACTTGCCGCCCGCCGCATCGCCACAGGCCTTCCTTCGCTCATCGTCGTCTTAAGTTGGGTCGGGGAGATGGGGAAGTGAAATTGGTCAACATAAGGAGGTAGGGTCCACCTGCAGGGGGTACATTGACGTTGGGGCTGGTTATTATTTCAACTAACATAAAGTGACGCTGAGATAGAAAACAATGTTGTCATAACTTCTACTGGGGCTCATAAAGCTTAGCAGCCTGGGAACGGGAACATGACCCACGTTCCCGTTCCTATGTTCCACGTTTCGGGAACGTTTATGTCGGCGTCTAGACTCGTGGTCTAGGCACTAATAAGGATAAATCTGCGTGAGTACCCAAGTTTGGATGGTGATGCAAGTGAGACACAGAGGGTTTATACTGGTTCGGGCCAAGAACGCCCTACGTCCAGTGTGGCTGTGGATTCTGTATAACCTTGCACCCAAAGGTGCTTATAGTAGGGGGTACAAGCTGGTTGCGAGAGAGGGCTAAGTCCCAGGTCTCGGCTTAGTGGTGGACAGAGTGGTGATCGCTGCTCTGTGGAAGAGTATGACGGTAGTGTGTGTGTTCCTTCTGAACCCGTCCTTAGTTGTGAACCCTGGCTCCCCTTTTATAGCCTCAAGGGAAGGCAGGTATTTACATGAGTAGATTTCTTTTTATTGAATGGTGAAACCACAGTCCCGACCCTGTTGAAGCTGGTCCATCTCGTCCTTGAGGGATGGTTGACAGCATGGCTGTTCCTGTAGAGGGTTACCGAGCCCTGTAGGGGTCGCGGGGGTCGGATCGCCAGCACTGCTGCACATCCTGTCAATAGTGGGAAAAGACCTCAAATAGTGGTGCTGATAAACCTCTCCCATTCCCTTTCTACTATGCGGCAGTACGCCACAGTGAAAGAGGTAAGGTCACACAGTGAAAGAGGTGAGGCTGCAGTGCCCAGGGTGGTTGGAACAGTCGGCACCCTGCCCTGCTACGGTATGGGTGTCATCGCGCTTGTCACTTCGCGTGTACAGGCGCCGTATGGTGGAAGTCTCGTTGACCTGGTGGATCGGGATCCGGCGCCCGATCCTGGAAGGGGTCGGGCGAGTCGGAACCGACGTCCGAGGCCCTGAGGGGTCGGGCGAGTCGGAACTCGCGTCCGAGGCCCTGAGGGGTCGGGCGAGTCAGAACTCGCGTCCGAGGCCCTGAGGGGTCGGGCGAGTTGAATGAACTGGGGCCCGTACCCCGTTGATTGTGATTAGTATGTTTTTTGCGTTTTTCATTGCTCTGATTTGGGTATCCCTTTTTACGGTACCCAACAGTAGCCCCCGAGCCTCTGAAGGGGTGAGGTCACCTCTTCAGAGGTTCTTTCCCATGGGACTATCTGTTGACTGGGAGCTTTTTTACTTTTTCTACGGAGGGTGCGCGCGAGCGCACCCGCCGGGTGTAGCCCCCGAGCCTTTTGGAGGAATGGTGTTATTCCTTCAAAGGCTTTTACTCCTGTCAGCTATAGCCCGGAGTATTTTTAGGGATAGGTTGGGTGTTCTTTACACGTAGCGCCTGTTCCCATGGTGCAAGGAAGCCCCCGAGCCCTTTCCCCAAAAGGGTCGATCAGGTTCTTTCTCGTCTTATAATTACGTCCCTCATTCTTCCTTTCGCTCGGAGGAGGGGTGGGTCGTGCCGTACTACCCTCGATGGGCGAGCGACGACGCTTCCCGGGAGCTGCAGGCGGGTAAATCCGAGTGGATGTCCGAGTCCCATTCGATAGGGGTTGGCTAGTGGCCTTATGGGCACATCTCAAAAAGTACCCGAGGGCAGTCACGGTGGATGTCGGAACCGTTCGCTAGGTTCCAAGGGCTCGACGCCTCCCTCGATGGGATCCCACTCGCGTGACACCCGCATGGGTCTCGGATATGACTTGTAAAGATGCACCGACTCCCCATGGGGTTCGGACCTTGGCCTCTATTGTGCTCATCTCCAGTCATCCCTCGCTCAGTCATCCTGAGGCGACTGTTTGAACCTGTGTCGCAGGTCAGTCTCGCAACCTCTGGAACGTAGGTGGCCATGGCCTGGGGATTTTGGGCCTCGAAAGGCTTTTTTCAAACTCGTGTCGGGGTCGGGCGAGACGGAATCTGCGCCCGACGGGAAACCGCCTTGCAGTTTTAGCTCGGGGTTTTGATGGGGTCGGGCGAGACGGAAAACTGGGCCCGACAGAGACCTTCCTGCGACGCTTGGTCAGCTGGGGGTCGAGCGCCGCGTCCCCCGGAAGGAACCGCCCTGGCATAACTTTTCAGGGCGCTTCTTTTGAGGCGTGGTGCACGGGGAGTCGAAACGGCCGTGTCGTTTCATGCTGGCTGGATGGGACGCTTCGCCTGCGAAATAAATGCGCACGTGCGGCGGGCGCGAGAATCGGAGGGAGTTGGTGCTTCAAATTTTTCACCTGGGGAGTGGGCGACGGTTGCTCTTCCTCCCTCTTGGCCTTCTTCGCAGGGGGCGTGGTCGTGGCGTGCCCCTTCTATAAAAGCGGCCGCTGGGGGCTTGGTTTCTTTCCTCTCGCTCCTACGCCACAAAGCCCTTGCCTCCTGCTCTTTCTGCTGCCGCCATCTCCTCCACTTTCGCCGCGCAGACACTCCTCTTCCTCCCAAAGCCATGGCCGGCGTTGAGGCGTGGCCGCCCTGCAACGTGACCAAGTCCGCGCTGGAGGCGCGCGTGAAGGCCGGGATTCTCCGTCCTCTCAAGGACGTCGGGTTCCCGGAGTGGATCGTTCCCTCGGCGAACGACAGGGAGCCAAACCCGCCGCCGGGCTATGTGGTCTGCTTCCTGTCGTTCTTAGACCGGGGGTTCGGGATTCCAGCCGGTCGCCTGATCAGGGCTATCCTCCACTACTACGAGGTGGAGCTGCACAACCTGAATCCCAACTCGGTGATGCAGGCCGCCGTCTTCGCCACGGTTTGCGAGGGGTTCCTGGGGGTTCCTGTCAATTGGAACCTCTGGCTTCACCTCTTCAAGGCGGACATGTCGGCCCGTTACGTGGGGAAAGAGAAGATCCCCTTGCGAGCCGGCGGCTGTACGCTGCAGCTTCGTCAGCAACGGTCTGGATTGTACATCTGGAGCTCGATGCCGTCGTCAAACCGGGGGTGGCAGAGCGCGTGGTTCTACCTCCGGAACGACGGTGGTCTTCTACCGAAGTACACCGGGAAGATGGTGACGGAGGCCCCCCAGAAGTGGGCGTGGGGCGCTCCGTCAGAGGAGCAGAAGAAGCTCGCCCCGCTTCTTGCGGGGCTTCAGAAGCTGCGAGAGGCCCGAGTCACTGCGGCCACGGTGGCAATAGCGTTCCATAAGAGGAGCCTGCTTCCGCTGGCGCAGCGCCGGGTGCCCATGTTCGAGATGACCCGGGACGTCCCTTGGGCAGGGACGAAGATGTTAGCCGAGCCGATATCGGCCTCGGACATCACTGCCCGGGTGGAGAAGACGACGCACCCGGAGATGAAGAATTCCCGAGTGGTGCCGATGCGCCCCGAAAAGGGCTACATTTCCCTGGTAAGAAGGTGTCCTTTGTTTCGGTTTCTTGCTCCTGTTTTTTTCTTTCGCCTGACTCCTTGTTTATCTGCTTGCTCCACAGGGGATGGGGGCCGTCAGGGATTCCCCACCCCTAGTCCCTGAGGACAAGGAGATCTTGGCCAAGAATAGGGCCCGGAATGAGGAGCAGAAAAAGTTGAAGGAGGACAAGAAAGCCAAGGCGGCGCGAAAAGCGGAGAGGCGGGAGATCGCCTCCAAGAACCGCCGTGAAGCCGAGAAGGCGGGGGTCGCCCCGCCTCCGTCTCCTAAGACTTCAGTCTCGGAGATAGAGGGCGGAGGAGATAACGCCGACTGGCTCGACGAGCTGGCGGAGGAGGATGACGTGATCCCTCCTACCGGCGGAGGGATCGAGGCCCCGGAGGGGTCGAAGGCCCAAGGGGGGTCGCAGGCCCCCGCGGGGATCCAGGCGCCGGAGGGCGGACTGGCCGTCCCCCACATCATCGTGGATGACGAGGACAGCGCTCCTGGTGAGGGTTCAGCCCCCGTGGGTCCTCAAGAGGGGGAGAAGGCGTCGGGGGTCAGATCCGAGGCGCCACCTGAACCGGTAGTGCCAAAGGCTCTGGCCGAGCCCTCCCTGGCGTCCGGGGCGGGAACCGGCGTCTCGGTGGAGGCGTCGCCGGCTGAGACCATCGTGGTGCCTCCTGCGCCGTCGGCGGGCGAGACGGAGGTCGGACCGACGGCCTCTGGTGCTGTGGGAGGCCCCCAAAGAGCTCCGAGCTCCCAGAAGAAGTCTGCTCCCCGAGCGAGGTATGTATAGGATTTCTGATCCCTCTGCTGATTTTTTGTTTTTCTCTTTCTTCTGATTTGGAGTTGTTTCCCCAGCCGTAAGCAAAAGGCCCTTCGGTAGTGCTGGCCCCCCTGAAGGCTGTGAAGAGGGCTCAGTCGACTCCTGGGTCGGCTAGGCCTGTGTCGCCGCCGCCGTCGGGCTACGAGGAGGGAGGGCGCCACCAGGGGAAGGACACGGGGGCGCCGAAGCCCCAAGGACCGGAGGAGACGGCTCCTGCCCCCGAGGCTGCGTCTCCTCCGGAGGATGCTGACCTGGGAGGTGCGGCCCGGCCTGCGCATGCTGAGGAAGGCCGAGCCATCGTGGCGTCCAGCGCGGCGCCCGAGGCCCCCACGGCGGGAAGGGAGGAAGATGCCGGATGGGGCAAGAGCCCCGTAATCTGGCCCCAACCTCGGCGATGTCGAGGGGGGAGCCAGATTCGTTCTGGACGACCCGTCGGAGAATTACCTCTGGCAGGGTCTGGAATCATGTGGGCGTGCCAGCGTCCAGGCCATCAACCGAGCTTCTCAGCTCGTGGCCCGGGACATGTTCAATTTGGCCCAGGTAAAGTTTTCACCCATGTTGTAAAGTAGTTTTGTTCTTATTTTGCAATGCTAACTCCCTGTGTGACTTCCGATTCTGTAGGCGCTCAAGGCAACATCCCTGGAGAAGTCCATTTTTCTCCGCCGGGAAAGGGATGCCTGGGCGTCTTATGAGAACGAGAGGGCTGCCAGGGAGGCGGCCGAGGGGGAGCTCGCGAAGGAGTCCGAGATTTCTGCCGAGCTTCGGCAGAAGTGCTCGGCACTGGCCACCGAGGCTCGGGAGGCCCGGGACAAGGTCGCCCCCCTAGAGGAAAGGATTGGGGTCCTTGCCCGGGAATCCGAGGCGCAGAAGGCGGCGGCTGAGGGGTATAAGGGTGAGGTCGCTCGGCTTGAGGCTCTGCTCGCCGAAAGAGACCTTGCCCTGAACCAAACTCAGGCTGACCTTGACGGGGCTCTGAGCCAGGTGGCCCGCTGGCACCAGAGCTCGGCGGAGCATGAGAAGCGAGCCGAGGGTAAGACTTGCGCCTTTTACCTTGGCCCCCCTTTGTACTCTGAGTTAGTTTTCCTAATCTTTTTGTTTTTTCTGCTTTTTAACAGAGTTAGAGAGGAAGGTGGTCGAGGCAACCTCTACTGCTGAGGCCCTGCAGAAGTCCCTTGACGCCAAGGCTTCGGACCGCTCGGCTCTTGAAGCCGTGGTCACCTCGGCGTGTGTGGGGCTCGGGGTGTCGGCGTCGGGGTCGTCGCTACGGAGTCGGGTCGAAGCCCTTTACTCCCGGGCCGGGGAGAGGATGAGGGAGGCGCTCCACGCCGGGGTGAAGAAAGCCCTGGCGGTGGTGAGCTCTCACAATGCCGGCATTGACTTGCCGGCGGTCTGTGAGGGCTACGTTCTCCCGGATGATGAGACTGAGGCCCAGGAGGAGGTGCAGAGGCTTGAGGACGCCGCGGCTGCCCCCGGAGATGCCTTGGCCGCCTTCTTTGATGACGAGGTGGAGCTTCCGTCCCTTGGGGCTCAAGGACCTGGGGAGACAGGGCAGCAGGACCCTTAGTTTTCTTTTTTCTTTGTGTGGGTGTTGGGGCCGGTGGGCCTTGTATCATATATACAATGTTAATGTAGATATTTGTGTAATTGCTCTTTTTAAGCTTTTTTCCTATGTGTCTTGTTTTCTTTTTCCTTATGCCGATCCGACCTCGGCAGCGCGAGGTCGGGTGAGCTACTTAGAGTTTTGCGCTAGCCAGAGTCCCCGAGCCTAAGTCCTTTTCCTTTTTCCTTAGTAGTTTTTTAGAAGTCCGAATCCGTCCCCCGAATCTACGGTGAGTAGGAGTGGTCTTTGCTCGTGAGCGCTGACCTTTCCTAGAGCTCATGCCTTAAGATTTATGGGGTGAGTTTCCCGTTTCTTAAATCTTTTTAGGAGAAAGGAGGAAGACCTTGGGTCGGGGTTCTTTTAACCTGCGTGAAAGAAAAGGAAAAAGATTTGGAGTTGGGGGGTTCCCCCTCATGTAGCCCCCGAGGGGGGCTCGGATTCTGCTGGGCAGGTCCGAGGCTCCCTGATAAGAAAAAAGGGCCATATAACTTAAACTTTCATTTATTCCTCCAAGGTGATGAACAAACGAAGGAATTTTACAAAGTTCTAAGGGTAAAAGCGACGTAGCTGTTCTATGTTCCACGCGTTTTTGAAGACCTCCCCAGCTTCGTTGGCGAGCTTGTAGGTGCCGGGTCGGAGAACTTCGGCGATGACGAAGGGTCCTTCCCACGGGGGTGTGAACTTGTGACGACCCTTGTTGCTCTGTCTGAGCCTTAGCACCAAGTCGCCGACTTGAAAGGCTCGGCCTCGGATCCGTCGCGCATGGTATCGGCGGAGGGCCTGCTGGTACTTGGCAGAGTGTAGGAGGGCTACGTCCCTGGCTTCATCCAGCTGGTCCAGCGCGTCTTCTTGGAACATTCTGCCGCTATTTTCGTCGTAGGCTTGTACCCTTGGGGACCCGTATTCCAGGTCAGTGGGGAGGACGGCTTCCGACCCATAGACCATGAAGAACGGGGTGAAGCCCGTGGCTCGGCTTCGGGAGGTTCTCAGACTCCAGACGACGGCCGGTAGCTGTTTGAGCCACCTTTTCCCAAACTTGTTCAGACGGTTGAAGATCCTGGGCTTCAGACCCTGGAGGATCATGCCATTGGCACACTCCACTTGATCGTTGGTCTTGGGGTGAGCCACTGCCGCCCAGTCCACACGTATGTGGTGTCTGTCGCAGAATTGCAAGAACTTTCGCCTGGTGAACTGTGTGCCGTTGTCGGTGATTATGGAGTTCGGCACTCCAAATCGATGGATGATATCTGTGAAGAACAACACCGCTTGTTCGGCCTTGATCCTTGCAATGGGTCGGACTTCGATCCACTTGGAGAACTTGTCGATTGCGACAAGCAAGTGGGTGAAGCCTCCGGGGGCTTTCTACAGAGGCCCGACCAGGTCGGGGCCCCAGACAGTGAAAGGCCAGGTGATGGGAATCGTCTGCAGGGCCTGAGCGGGTAGATGTATCTGCCGAGCGTAAAACTGGCATCCCTCACAGGTCCTTACGATCTCTGTGGCGTCGGCCACGGCGGTGGGCCAGTAGAAGCCTTGTCGGAAGGCATTTCCTACCAACGTCCGAGGTGCGGCGTGATGGCCACAAGCCCCCGAGTGTATGTCCTGCAGGAGCTCGATTCCTTCCTGACGAGGGATGCAACGCATGAGGACGCCCGAGGGGCTACGCTTGTACATCTCCCCGTCAAGGAGGACGAAGGTCTTGGCACGACGGGCCACGCGCCTTGCTTCAGCCTGGTCTGGGGGCAAAGTGCCGTCGACGAGGCGTTGAAGCAAGGGGTAGCGCCAGTTAGGCGAGTCGTCAGACGCAGGTGGTTCTGGCTCGATGTCCATGACCTCCTGCTCTGGAGCTGCAGTGTCTTTGGGGTCGGAACTCTGTTCGCTTAGGGGTTCGTCCGACCCCCCGTCGTCCTTGTAGTCGACGGAAGGCTTGTAGAGGTCGCTAACGAAAACATCCGGGGGGACCGTGGCCCGCTCGGATGCCATCTTGGCGAGCGCGTCGGCGGCCTCATTATATTTCCTTAACACGTGGTTAAGTTCGAGGCCGTCGAACTTTTCTTCCAGGCGTCGGACCGCTTTGCAGTACGCGTCCATCTTGGGGTCGTGGCAGCTAGACTCTTTCATGACTTGGTCGATGAAGAGTCTAGAATCGCCTCGGGCGTCGAGCCGTTTGATCCCAAGCTCGATCGCGATGTGGAGACCGTTAACAAGGGCCTCGTACTCTGCTGCATTGTTTGAGGCGGGGAAACGGAGCCGGATTGCGTATCGCATCCTTACCCCGAGGGGTGAGATGAAGACAAGGCCCGCGCCGGCCCCAGTTTTCATCAAAGACCCGTCGAAGTACATGGTCCAGCACTCGTGTTGGATTTGTGGTGGTGGGAGCTGAGTCCCAGTCCACTCTGCCACAAAGTCTGCCAGAACCTGGGACTTTATGGCTTTCCGAGGCTCATAGTTGATCCCATCGCCCATGAGTTCTATGGCCCATTTAGCAATCCTACCATTGGCCTCTCGGTTCTGAATCACTTCTCCTAGAGGAAAAGACGAGACCACTGAGACTGGGTGAGATTCAAAGTAATGGCGGAGCTTGCGTCGGGCCAAAACTACTGCGTAGAGTAATTTTTGGATCTGGGGTATCGGGTCTTTGTGTCGGATAGTACTTCACTGATGAAGTACACCGGTCTTTGGACCGGCAGGGCGTGCCCTTCTTCCTTCCTCTCGACCACGATAGCTGCGCTGGCCACCTGATCAGTGGCTGCGACGTAGAGAAGTAGTGGTTCCCCCTCGGCGGGGGGCACCAGAATGGGAGGGTTGGTGAGCAGAGCCTTGAGCTTGTCAAGGGCTTCCTGGGCCTCGGGGGTCCAGGAAAAATGCTCGGATTTCCTAAGTAACCTATACAGAGGCAGCCCTTTTTCCCCGAGACGAGAGATGAAACGGCTCAAGGAGGCTAGACACCCCATGACCCTCTGTACTCCCTTTAGGTTACGGATTGGGCCCATGTTTGCGATGGCTGAGACCTTTTCCGGATTGGCCTCGATTCCTCGTTCAGACACAATGAACCCGAGGAGCATGCCTCGGGGGACCCCGAAAACGCATTTTTGGGGTTGAGTCTGATCCCCTTTGCCCTAAGGCATTGGAATGTTTCTTCCAGGTCGGCAACCAGGCCGCTTGCTTTCCTGGATTTGACGACAATGTCGTCTACGTAAGCCTCTACTATTTTGCCTATAAGGTTCCCAAAAACCTGGAGCATACATCGTTGATATGTAGCCCCCGCGTTCTTGAGGCCAAAAGGCATGGTTATGTAGCAATACATTCCAAAAGGGGTGATGAAAGAAGTCGCGAGCTGGTCGGACTCTTTCATCTTGATTTGGTGGTAGCCGGAATAAGCATCAAGAAAAGACAAAATTTCACATCCCGCGGTAGAGTCAACTATCTGATCAATACGAGGTAATGGAAAGGGGTTCTTTGGACATGCTTTTTTTAAACTAGTATAGTCTACACACATCCTCCACTTCCCATTTTTCTTTTTTACTAGCACGGGGTTGGCTAACCACTCGGGATGGAATACCTCCTTGATGAATCCGGCCGCCAGCAGCTTGTGGATCTCCTCCCCGATGGCCCGACGCTTCTCCTCGTCGAATCGGCGCAGGCGTTGCTTCACGGGCTTGGAGCCGGCTCGGATGTCCAAGGAGTGCTCGGCGACTTCCCTCGGTATTCCAGGCATGTCCGAGGGACTCCACGCAAATACGTCGGCGTTTGCGCGGAGAAAGTCGACGAGCACCACTTCCTATTTGGGGTCGAGGCTGGAGCTAATCTTCAACGCCTTGCCCCCAGAGGTTCCAGGGTCGAGGAAGACTAGCTTGGTTTCCTCCGTTGGCTCGAAGCTCCCGGCGTGACGCTTGGGGTCGGGTACGTCCTGGTCGCAGTCGCCGAGGCCGGTAAGGATGGCCAGCGACTCAGCCAGAGCCTCGGCTTGCTCAATGCACTCGACGTCGCACTGATAAGCGTGTTGACTGGTCGTGCTGACGGTGATGATGCCCTTTGGCCCCGGCATCTTGAGCTTGAGATAGGTGTAGTTGGGGATGGCCATGAACTTGGCGTAGCATGGTCGTCCCAGGATTGCGTGGTAGGTCCCTGGGAACCCGACCACATCGAAAGTGAGAACCTCCCGCCTGAAGTTGTTGGGGGTTCCGAAGCAAACGGACAGATCGATCTGTCCGAGAGGATGGGCACGATGCCCCGGCACCACTCCATGGAATGGTGCTGTGTCGTTCCTCAGCCGGGACTTACTAATCCCCATGAGGGTTAGAGTCTCGGCATAATGGATGTTGAGGCCGCTGCCTCTGTCCATCAGGACCTTGGTGAGGCGGGTTTCTGCGATGATTGGATCAACGATCAGAGGATAACTCCCAGGGTTGGGGATCCGATCCGGGTGATCCTGTCGGTCGAACGTGATCGCGTTCTCGGACCACTTAAGGTACGAGGGCGTGGCCGTGGTGACTGCGCAAACCTCTTGGAGTTCTCGCTTCCTCTGACTCGCAGTGAGGCGAGCCACACGTCCCCCAAAGATCAAGAGACAGTTCTTGATTTTGGGAAAACCCTCCCCTTGAGGGTCGTCGTCCTTGGGGGGTTCTTCGGTGCCCTCCTTGGAGATGAGGTCGGTGTAATACCAACGCAGGACTGTGCACTCCTCAAGGGTGTGCTTGGTTGGTCCTCTGTGATAGGGGCATGGTTTCTTCAACATCTCGTCGAAGAGACCGGGGCCAGCGGGAGCCCGCTTGGGGTTCTTACGATCGGCGGCGGCGACTAAGTTGTCGTCCGGCTGTCCCTGTCTCCCCTTGCGTCCCTTCTTCTTCTTCTTGGGGTCGCGTGATCCCGAGGCCTCGGTGGCCTCGGCCTTCTGTTTCCCCTTGGCCATGCTGTCGGAGAAAATGGCGCCAACTACCTCTTCGCCTGAGGCAAAGTTGGTGGCAATGTCAAGTAGCTGGCTAGTGCTCGTGGGGGTCTTGCGTCCAAGCTCGTGCACAAGCTCTTTGCAAGTGGTGCCGGAAATGAAGGCTCCGATAACATCGGAGTCCGTGATGTTTGGGAGCTCAGTGCATTGTTTAGAGAATCGCCTGATGAAGTCTCGGAGGGACTCATCGGGCTTCTGCCGGCAGCTCCTAAGGTCCCAGGAGTTCCCAGGGCACACGTATGTGCCCTGGAAGTTCCCAACAAAGATCCTGACCAGGTCGGCCCAGTCGTGGATCATGCGCTCAGGGAGGTGCTCGAGCCATGCCCTAGCCGTATCGGCTAGATGCAGCGGGAGGTTGCGGATGATGAGCAGGTCGTCGTCCGCTCCACCTAGCTGGCACGCTAGGCGGTAATCTCCCAGCCAGAGCTCAGGGTTGGTTTCCTCTGAGTACCTGGCGAGGTTGGCGGGCTGTCGGAATCGTGTCGGGAACTTAGCCCGGCGTATGGCCTCGCTGAAGACGCGGGGACCTGGAGGCTCTGGAGACGTGCTGCGGTCGTGATCGGGGTCGTACCTCCCGCCTCGGCGCGGTCGGTAGCGTCGGGACTCGGCCTCGTCCTTGTCACGTCGCCTGGCCTCGAGGGTGGCCCGCACGTCCGCGTCGGCTCCGACGCGCTCGTGTACTGACGGGGCCCTGTTACCCCCATGCGGGTTAGGGGCCGGCGGACCCCGTTCCGTTGGTGCCTTGTTAGGAGGCGTTCGGTTCTCATGACGTCTCGTGCTGTGGGATTGTGAGGCAGAACTCTCCGCGTTCTGCACCACAGCCTGCTCCAGGAGGCCACGCAGCCCCTGGCGCACTCTTCTTCCCTCAGGAGTCGACGGCTCGGGCATCGCCCTGAGGAGGAGTGCAGCGGCCATCACATTCTGGCTGGCCGTGCTGAAGACTGGGGCATCACCCCCTTGGTCCTCGACAATACGACGGCTGACGTCACGGGCGCGGCGTCTAGCTTCGCCCCCGTCTCCGCGGCCTGACGGGTCTCGGACCAGGGCCTCGCGGAGTTGGCGGAGGCGTGTGCGTTCTTCTTCGAGCCTGGCCTCCAGCTCATCGAGCTGTTCGAGGTCAGGACGGTGCCCTCCAGCTGGGCCGATGCTACCCCACGGGCTCCGAGATCGGTTCCGGGGGTTGGGTTGGGAGGCGGAGTTGCATTCTCTTGCCTAGAGGGCCCTGCGTCCCCCTGAGCGTTATGCGGCGTGCCTCCGACTTCCAGGTTGAAGCATTCTCGTGACGGGTCGTAGCTTCCGTCGTCAGAGTCGGAGTAGCCGAGACAGTAGTTGCTAGCTTCCAAGAAGCTCATGAAGGTCTCCGGGTCGCCACACCCGGAAAAGTCGGCGCCGGCCCACTCGTCGTTGCCCGAGGTAGGATCCTCTGGGTATGACGAAACGGGTGGTGTGGAGATGAGATCCAGTGTAGACCTCAAGTGGTGCCCTGGAAGTTCCGCGTACGCACTTAACGAAGTGCTCACGGAAGAGGCGTAGGTGGCGGCAGCGTTCCTGAGCCCAAAAGGTAACTCGGGAGGTGCTGCTGTTTCTCCTTTACCCATAAGTGGAGGAGGAAAGGATGTTGAGGCCCCTTTGTCCCCCTTGCGGGGGACGGGCGCGGGCCGTGCCTTCCCCTTCGAACGTGGTGGGACGGGTGGCCGCGATGATCCTCTGTTGGTCCTAGGGGCGGTGCTTGATGCCCCGCGAGCCCTTCCTCTAGCGCCTGTTGGGCCGGAGGAGCGGGCGACCTGGTGAGGAATATGCGGGGGGAGGGCCGGACGGAACCTGGCCTCAGTGGTAGGGTCGGAGATCCTTGATCTCTGACGCCCCCGCCGGGTGTTCCCCGCACGGTGTCCCGAACGGTTCCCACGCAGCGACTGTGGCGGGATCGGTTCGGGACTGGGCTCGGCATCACCACGTGGCGGGAGGAGGACCATGTCGTAGCCGGATCCGAGGGACATGAACTCCAAACTCCCGAACATCATGATGGTGCCGCGGCGGAGTGGGTGAAATCCGTCTGCCATCCAAACCTTCCCAGTAGGGACAGGTGAATGTCACGCAGAAGGCCCCTACCTGGCGCGCCAACTGTCGGCGTCTAGACTCATGGTCTAGGCACTAACAAGGATAAATCTGCGTGAGTACCCAAGTTTGGATGGTGATGCAAGTGAGACACAGAGGGTTTATACTGGTTCGGGCCAAGAACGCCCTACGTCCAGTGTGGCTGTGGATTCTGTATAACCTTGCACCCAAAGGTGCTTGTAGTAGGGGGTACAAGCTGGTTGTGAGAGAGGGCTAAGTCCCAGGTCTCGGCTTAGTGGTGGACAGAGTGGTGATCGCTGCTCTGTGGAAGAGTATGACGGTAGTGTGTGTGTTCCTTCTGAACCCGTCCTTAGTTGTGAACCCTGGCTCCCCTTTTATAGCCTCAAGGGAAGGCAGGTATTTACATGAGTAGATTTCTTTTTATTGAATGGTGAAACCATAGTCCCGACCCTGTTGAAGCTGGTCCATCTCGTCCTTGAGGGATGGTTGACAGCATGGCTGTTCCTGTAGAGGGTTACCGAGCCCTGTAGGGGTCGCGGGGGTCGGATCGCCAGCACTGCTGCACATCCTGTCAATAGTGGGAAAAGACCTCAAATAGTGGTGTTGATTAACCTCTCCCATTCCCTTTCTACTGTGCGGCAGTACGCCACAGTGAAAGAGGTAAGGTCACACAGTGAAAGAGGTGAGGCTGCAGTGCCCAGGGTGGTTGGAACAATCGGCACCCTGCCCTGCTACGGTATGGGAGTCATCGCGCTTGTCACTTCGCGTGTACGGGCGCCGTATGGTGGAAGTCTCGTTGACCTGGTGGATCGGGATCCGGCGCCCGATCCTGGAAGGGGTCGGGCGAGTCGGAACCGACGTCCGAGGCCCTGAGGGGTCGGGCGAGTCGGAACTCGCGTCCGAGGCCCTGAGGGGTCGGGCGAGTCGAATGAACTGGGGCCCGTACCCCGTTGATTGTGATTAGTATGTTTTTTGCGTTTTTCATTGCTCTGATTTGGGTATCCTTTTTACGGTACCCAACAGTTTATGTTTCAAAAACGTGAATGTTCCCGTTCCCCACATTATAAAATCTATTCCATCTAGCCTGCACAGACGTAGCGAGCTGCCTGCCGTCTCGGCTTCCTTTTGTGCTGGTTTTTTT
>NW_018396531.1:4847-17563 GCF_000003195.3 Sorghum bicolor | reverse complement strand
TCGCGGCGGAGTCTCCGGCGAGCTCGGGGTGACTCCGGCGAGTGATTCACGGCGCTCGACGGACTCTCACCTCGGTAGAACGTTCGCACGAGCTTACCCTAGCGACGGCGAGTGCCCTGGTGCTCTCGGCGTCGAGCTTGAGGCTCTGGTGTTGCCGACGACGAGCGGCGGAGCTCTCTCCGGCAATGGCGCGCGGAGGAGCGGCTGCTGCTGCGCGGTGCGAGCGGAGGAGGAAGGAGAAGGAGGGCGCGGGGGAGACAGAATGGAGGGAGTGGCCTGGGAGCCTGCGCCGGCGTCCCGACCAGGGGGGGTTGGAGGCCGGCCGCGGCGCGCCCAACGCCGGCGTACGGCCGCCACGTGGCCGGCGCCGGGTGGAGCAAGGCGGGCGCCGCGCGCGCGGGAGAGAGAGGAGGGGGAGCGGGCCGCGCTGCCCACCTGGGCTAGAAGGGAGGCGGGTCGGCCCAGCAGCGCCTGCCCCCTTTCTCTTTTTTTTTTGAAATTCTTTTCAAAAATTCTTTCTAAATTCATTTGGACTAATTTAAAATCATTTTCACCTCTTGCTCCCAAAAACAAAGTTGTTCCAAAACAAAAACTCTACAGCTTTGCCTTAACAAGCAAGACCAAATTCCAAACAGAATTTGAATTACAAGTTAAAACTCAGTTCTAGGTTTTAAATAAATTCTTTTTGGATATTTTTGTATAAATTCCATTTCTCAAATTCCATAGCTCCAAAAATTGCACAAAAATGTTCTTAATTCTTCTTACACAAAAACCAACCTAGTTTGACTATTTCACAATTTTTAAAGCAAGCATCACATTTTAACATGTTTAAAACTCATGAAATGATGCACATAAAATCATACTTGAAGAGAATGACATGCTCATGATGCTTATGATTGATGAGGATGCTTATGCATTGCTTTGCCAAGGCTAAGTGCATGCTTAACACCTAGGGTGTTACAGCCCTTCCCCCCTTAGGGAAATCTCGTCCCGAGATTTTGGGGTTACTAACCATTTCTTATGAAATTTTGGTTAAATTGTTTTTAAGTAATCCTCTGTTTCCCAAGTGGCATCCCTATCGTCATGATGACTCCACACCACTTTGTATGTTCGAACAACTCTGTTTCGGGTTACTCGCTCATTGGTATCCACAATCCCCACTGGCTGCTCTTTGTACTCTAGGTCTGCTTTTATCTTGATTCCTCGAGGTTCAATTCTTTGCTCCGGTACTTTCACACATTTCCGCAGTTGAGACACATGGAAGACCGGGAAGATCGAGCTCATCTCTTCAGGTAACTGAATCTTGTAGGCCACTGGGCCTTTCCTTTCTAGCACTGGGTATGGTCCCACATATCGGGGTGCAAGCTTGCTTCGAACTCGGAAACGTTGAATTTTCTTCATTGGCGTAACCTTGAGATACACATAGTCGCCTACTTTGAACTCAAGCGGCCTTCTCCTCTTGTCAGCATAACTCTTCTGTCGTGATTGCGCTGCTTGCATATGTTGCTGTATAATCTGCACCTTTTTCTCGGCATCATTCACAAAGTCGATACCATAGTATCTCCTTTCACCAGGTTCCACCCAGTTTAACGGAATTCGACATCTCCGCCCATACAAAGCTTCGAACGGGGCCATCTTGATGCTCTCTTGATAACTATTATTGTATGAGAACTCAGCCAAAGGTAACCATGATTCCCACGATCCCTTGGACGATAGCACACAGGCCCTCAGCATATCTTCTAACACTTGGTTTAGCCTCTCTGTTTGGCCTGAAGTCTGGGGATGATATGTCGTGCTTCTTATCAAACTGGTCCCCAAACTCTTATGCATGCGCTCCTAGAAGTGAGCAGTGAACTGCGGTCCTCTATCCGATATGATGGTTTTGGGGATACCACGCAACTTGACGATCTCAGCCATATATATATCAGCATACTCGGGAGGTCTGTATGTGTTCTTGACTGGAATGAAATGAGCCGACTTGGTTAATCGATCTATGATTACCCAAATCGAGTCATTCCCCTTCCTGGTTGTCGGTAAGCCGGTGATAAAGTCCATACTGACCTCTTCCCATTTCCACTCCGGAACTGATAACGGTTGTAACAGACCTGCAGGTTTCATATGGATGGCCTTAACTCTGCAACACATGTCACAACGGGCCACATAAGCGGCTATTTCTTTCTTCATCTTGGTCCACCAAAAGTGGGGCCTTAGATCTTGATACATTTTGCTGCTGCCAGGATGAATAGAAAGCTTAGAGAGATGGGCTTCATCCATGATGCGATTCTTCAACTCCCGATCTTTTGGGACCACTAACCGCTGTTGAAACCACAGTACCCCCTTCTCATCAACCCGAAACTGAGTCTTTGGGTCATCTTTGATCTTCTCTTTTATGTGGAAAATACCCTTGTCTGTTTTCTGACCTTCAATGACCTGACTCTCGAGTGAACAACTGAGTTGTATATGACATAAGACCTCAGGATGCATAAGATTGAACCCATCTTCAAACAACGGTTGAACCATTTGATAGTGCGGTTTGCGACTCAAGGCATCTGCGACCACATTAGCTTTGCCTGGATGATAGTGAACTTCCAAATCATAATCCTTGATTAGCTCTAACCACCGTCGTTGCCTCATATTCAGCTCAGACTGAGTGAAGATGTACTTCAAACTCTTGTGATCGGTGTAAATGTGACACTTATTTCCTAGCAGATAATGTCTCCAGATCTTCAAATCATGTACCACTGCTGCTAACTCAAGGTCGAGCGTTGGATAGTTGACTTCATGCTTTCTCAACTGTCGGGAAGCATAAGCTATCACCCTGCCATCTTGCATCAACACACACCCCAGGCCACTCTTCGATGCGTCACAAAACACATCAAAAGGCTTCTCTATATTAGGTTGTGCCAGAACGGGAGCAGTGGTTAGCAACTTTCGCAAGGTGCGGAAGGCTAACTCACACCCTTCCGTCCAGACAAACTTATGGTCCTTTTGTAGCAAACTTGTCATTGGCTTAGCAATCTTGGAGAAGTCAGGTATAAAACGACGATAATACCCGGCCAGACCAAGAAAACTTCTAACTTCCGAGACCGAAGTTGGTGCCTTCCAGTCCATGACTTCCTGCACTTTTGATGGATCCACAGCAATTCCTTCTTCAGACAGAATGTGCCCTAGGAAAGGAACTTTCTTTAACCAGAACTCACACTTGCTGAACTTGGCATATAGCTGATGCTCTCGTAACCGTGTCAGCACGATTCTTAGATGCTCGGCGTGATCTTGCTCATTTTCTGAATACACCAGGATATCATCGATAAACACTACAACAAACTTATCCAATTCCGGCATAAAGACTGAATTCATCAGATACATAAAGTATGCAGGAGCATTTGTCAACCCAAAGGACATGACAAGATACTCGTACAACCCATACCTGGTGGAAAAAGCAGTCTTCGGGATATCTTGCGGACGAATCTTGATTTGGTGATACCCAGACCTCAAATCTATCTTAGAAAACACTCTTGCCTTGGATAACTGATCAAACAGGATATCAATCCTTAGCAAGGGATACTTATTTTTGATTGTCACTGCATTGAGTGGACGATAGTCCACGCACATGCGCAACGACTGATCCTTCTTTTTCACAAACAACGCTGGACAACCCCATTCCGACGAGCTTGGCCGGATGAACCCTTTTTCTAGAAACTCCTTCAGTTGCTTCTTCAGCTCTGCGAGTTCGTTTGGTGGCATCCGGTACGGCCTTCTAGATATTGGTGCTGTACCTGGTATCAACTCGATTGCAAACTCTACCTCCCTAACTGGGGAAGTCCTGGTAACTCCTCGGGAAACACATCAGGGAACTCACAGACTACTAGAATCTGTGGTAAAGGGACCACGTGCGTAGCACAGGAGATGCTAGCAAAGTCAAGACGACGGGGCAGAGGTACTTGAAAAGAGTTACTGCCTTGTGGTTCTCTGAGAGATAACATCCTCTTTCCAGTATCTATGACAGCATCCCATTCTCTCATCCAGTTCATGCCCATGATAACATCCAAAACTAACCCAGGCATGACCACTAGATTTACCCGAAAAACTCGGCCACTTACATCCAGGGTTGCCCCTCGGACCACTCTATTGGTCAACACATCTGCCCCTGCTGAGCTGATGCGGTAGCCATAGCCCAGATCTGTAACTGGTTGATTATGCTTTTGTGCAAATGCTTGGCTCATGAATGAATGCGATGATCCAGAATCAAACAAAACAACTGCAAGATGTTGGTTGACAGAAAACATACCAGCTGTTACCGGTTCTCCTTCCGGGATTTCCTCAATCGAGGTATGATGCACACGAGCTGGATAGGTTGGCTGCTGCCTTTTGGGGTAGGGACATTCCTTAGCAAAGTGCCCCATCTTGTGGCAGTTATAGCACGGACCCTTGGGCGCATTGTTGGCGGCAGGTGCTGCGGCTTGAATTGCCTTTGGCTTGGCAAGAGCTATCGCCACCTTGTACGGCTTCTGCTGGATTGGATGCCCGGTGTTCCTTCTCTGCGGTGGTCGGAACCTAGCACCCGGGGCAGGAGGACGATACTGCTGTCGCCCTGCCACTGGTGCCCTGGACTGGGATGATCCTGCTTCAAAAGCCCTTTTACGTGACTTGGATGCACTATAGTTGTTGTTATTGTTCTCTTGGGTCAGACAGTCACTGATATAGGCATTGAAAGTAGCCCTTGCCCCTGTACCCATGGTCTTCAGCATCTTTGGATTCAAGCCTCTCTGGAAACTAGCAATCTTCTTAGCCTCCGTGTTCACAAACTCAGGGGCATAGCGAGCGAGATTGTTGAAAGCGTGTAGATACTCCTTCACAGACTTCGTCCCTTGGGACAGCCTCATGAACTCCCCTACCATCATTTCAACCACACCAGGAGGAATGTAATTTCCCCGGAAAGCGGTGGTGAAGCGGTTCCAGGTGATTGGTGTCCCCTCTGGGTAGGTGGTACGGTGATGGGACCACCAAATCCCAGCAGGTCCTTGCAACTGATGTGCCGCATACTCAGCCTTGAGTTCTTCTGTCATTCGGAGAAGACGAAACTTCTGCTCCATGGTGTTGATCCACTCATCTGCTTCGAGCGGTTCCAAGGCCTCCTTAAAGATTGGTGGCTTGGTATCCATGAAGTCCTTGAATGAACTGTACTGGTTGACCTCCCGGCCACCCTGATTATCTCCACGACTGGTGTTGTCAGCTATGTTGCGCAAAGCTTCTTCCATGTTGCGCTGCATCTGTTCCATGTTGCGTTGGCTCCCCAGAAACTGTGCGAAAAACACATCCGCAGTGTACGCGGGAGGTGGTGGTGGTGGTGTTGGTGCTCGGTCCTCATTCCGTTGAGCCCCACCTCCGGATGTACCTGCTCCAAGACCCGGGTTGCTGTTACCCCCGCCACGTGTTTGCACCATCTGCATACGCCAATGATAAGCAATCGTTAGGAGTTGCTATCAACCGGTAGAAAATGTGTAAAATCGTGCCATACTGAATTTACTGAGGGAATAAATTCACACATTAAACAAAGGCACAACAACTCATCATCCACGCACAACATCACTAACAGATTACTTAATATTCACGCAACAAGGTTCGCGTACATCCAATTTGCCAGCATACATACACTGGACTTTCAACATAACTCGTAAGGTCTTACATAGCTCAGATCCAAAGTACACGACATGCCATGCAACATACAACACAAAAGGAGAAGGACTAGCTCTAGAGCCCTAGCATCTAGTCGCTATGATCACTGTCCATGCCAGAGCCATCCTCATCCTCGTCACCACTAGCAGCTGCTCCTATCTCGGAATCCGCGTCCATCTCGTCCTCAGAGTCTAGCTCCGCTGCTCCAGGCAGGTGGTGAGGGTGGAGCTGGTTATGCAGCTGGTGGATCTCCTCATGCAAGTTCTCATTGTACTCCTCGGCATTAGCTAGCTGCTGCTCTAGCTCCAGCTGTCGGGCCCTCAAAGTGTCCTCCTCGTGCCAGGCTTCATTCCTCTGTCCAAGCACATGGACTAGCATGCGCTCGCAGTTCCTGTGAGCAGTGGTCACCCTGTCCTTCTGCTCCCGCACTGCAAGCAGGTCCTGACTCAGCTCACTGTTCTTCTGGACTGCCTGCTCTCTCTCTCTGGTCACACGAGCCAACTCTGCCTGTAGCCTCTCAACCTCAGAGTCAAGCTCACGCTGCAACTGACGCTTCTCATCCTGGACGGTGAGAAGAGACCCGAACAAGCGACCCAAACAACGCTCCAGGCCTCCATAGGTCTTCATCAACGCGTACATGGCACTCATAGCTGCACTGTCACTGTGCTGGTCCTCATCCGCACTCCTCTCTAGAGCTTTCACCTCGGACTGATCCCACACCGAAGTGTAAGGGTCACCCCGGGGAAACACCCCAGCGAAGGCGTGGGCCAGCTCCTGTGGAAACCTCTCCATGAGGTCCCTCAAAACTGCGAAAGCTGCCCTGCTAGCACCGTGGAAAGGCGTGACACCTCGGGACTCGTACACCCAACCGCCCCAAGCAGGGTCTCCTCCACTGGTAGGGACAACTGCCTCGATCCCCACCAGGGTCTCGTCACCAAGCGGCTCCTTATCCCAATAGTAGCGAGGCTCCCTTCCTTCGGGATACCCCATCGAACTGAGCACCCTCCAAAGCAAGGTGGGCATCCCAAACTCCTCTAGGAACTTGCTCTTATGTCGCGAGCTCCTAGCTGCCAACGGACGGCGAGGGGCCCTCCCACCAGTGGACTTGCGAGCGGTGAACCTAGTGCGTGCCATCTGCTGCAAATGGAATACCGTGGGTAAGAGCGAGGATTACCTTTATTTATTTCATTTAAAATTGGGACAGATTAAATTAATGGGGAAAGTAAGCAATGATATGAAATGCACATGATGCATATACGAACTTACGATCTCACAAACTTAGAAAACAAAGGTTAACACTAAGCGGTATACGCGGTGGCATACAACGTTCGCTCATAACGTAACTAGCGTTCTAAGCGAGAATGTGGTTAGGGTACCTGCAGAAAACTCATTTCAGCCCACCCACAGTATGATCGTGCAGAACAAAATTTAAAACTATACACTTCACATACACAGACACCCGTCCATGCATGTGACGTGTCACTACCCACATCATCGCCCTAATGACGGCATCGCCTCTCAGGACGGAATTCCCAGCATGCGGTACTGTTCCCAAGACACACCAACATGTGTGCATGACACAGCACCTGACAACACTTCCCTAGACCGGCAGTGTATCCGATCATGCTCTCACAACTCCCACTTACCATGGCGTAGAGGAAGAATTGATCCATACATTGCCACTCAAATGAATGGCACTCATACTATTGCACGCCGTATGAGCGACGAAATAAAAATATGATGCATTAACCCCCAAGTCAGTACTTAGCTAGCCACCTTAGAGTCCTTAACTGGGCATAAAGGATATGACCATGGCACACTAGATAATTTTCCCAAAACTTAGTTTAACACCTTGATCATTATTAATTAATTAATAAAATCTTTTACTAAACCGGTTTAGACTTTTGTTTAAAACGTACTTATGAACAGTAACTCGCTAAACCTTGCTCCGATGCCAGCTGTAACAGAACCGACCAAATTATAAGAGATTAAGCCTAATAGTGACCATTTGCATAGTCGAACCATCACGCTTAAGCCCACATAATCCCGGTAGTCCGTGAAATCTCGAAGGATTTCAAACCACACATCGCATACAGCCAAGATCGTAATAAGTTTAGCGGCCGCCATCCATAAGTACATTCAGATTTCAACATTCATGAAACACATCGGAGTACTTAAGTTATTACAAACCAAGTTCTTCAAGTAGCGGAAGCTTCATAGTTCGAAATTACAACACACACGATAAGTCTGATACCGTGCCATAGTTTGGTCATTCCCACAAAAGCAAAGGAAGAGACAGAGTGACCATCGCCCTTGGTCTAGTCATCACCCATAGCTGGGTACAGACAGAGGATGCAATAACCATAGTACATGTGACCATCTGCAAAACAACATGGGAATAGAACCCTGAGTACGAGAAGGTACTCAGCTAGACTTACCCGCCATAAACTTAAAATAAAGACTCATCAAGGATCATGAAGGCTATTTAGTGGGGTAGCTGACAACCATTTTGCAAAGACTGCAAGGTTTTATTACCCTAACCTACATAAATCTTTTCTTCTTTTAATCTGCTCAAGTTGAAAGTATCATTACCTATTATCTAGGTTTGCTCCTGTGCTATTACAAGCAAGTATGAGACCATACCAAACCAATCCAGAATAAACAAAGGAGATACAAAGGCCAATGCAAGAACTTCTTGATAAAGGTTTTGTTCGTGAAAGTTTAAGTCCTTGTGCTGTTCTTGTAATTTTAGTGCCTAAGAAAGATGGTTCTTGGAGGATGTGTGTTGATTGTAGAGCTATAAATAACATCACTGTTCGCTATCACCATCCTACTCCACGTTTAGATGACATGCTTGATGAATTAAGTGGTTCCACCATATTCACTAAAATTGATTTGAGAAGTGGATACCATCAGATAAGAATGAAAACAGTGGATGAATGGAAAACTGCATTTAAAACAAAATTTGGGTTGTATGAATGGTTAGTTATGCCTTTTGGTTTGACTAATGCTCCTAGTACTTTCATGAGATTAATGAACCATGTCTTGAGAGCTTTCATTGGAAAATTTGTTGTTGTCCACTTCGATGATATCTTCATTTACAGCAAGTCTTTTGAGGAACATGAGAATCATATTCGGAAAGTCTTGGAAGAGCTTTGAAAGGAGAAATTATTTGCTAATCTTGAGAAGTGCAGTTTTTGCACAGACCATGTTGTGTTTATTGGCTTTGTTGTTTCAGGAAAAGGCATTGAAGTGGATGAAAGTAAGGTGAAAGCCATCAAGGATTTGCCAACTCCAACGAATGTAAGTCAAGTAAGAAGTTTTCATGGCCTTGCTGGTTTTTATAAGAGGTTTGTGAGAGATTTCAGTACCATCGCTGCTCCTTTGAATGAATTAACAAAGAAAGATGTTGATTTTAAATGGGGGAATTCACAAGAAAATGCTTTTCAACAACTAAAGAAAAGTTTAACTGAAGCACCATTACTTGTTCTTCCTGATTTCACTAAAACTTTTGGAGTTGAATGTGATGCTAGCGGAATTGGCATACGAGGAGTTTTAATGCAACAAGGAAAACCTGTAGCATATTTTAGTGAAAAACTAGGAGGTGCTCAACTAAATTATTTTGTGTATGATAAAGAATTATATGCTTTGGTGTGTGTGCTTGAAACATGGCAGCACTACTTATGTCCAAAAGAATTTGTTATTCACTCCGATCATGAAGCTTTGAAATACTTGAAAGGACAAGCAAAACTAAATCGTCGTCATGCCAAATGGGTTGAGTTCATCGAGACATTTTCATACATTGTGAAATATAAGAAAGTGAATCGCACATTGTCAATGTTGCTGCGAACAATGGTGAAAAAGAACCTGAAGCTTTGGGAGAAATGCTTGCCACATATGGAGTTTGCATATAACAGGGCAGTACACTCTACCACTAATATGTGTCCTTTTGAAATTGTATATGGGTTCAAACCTATTGCTCCGATAGATTTGTTGCCCCTTCCATTGCACAAAAGAACCAATATGGAAGCCTCCAAGCGTGCTGCATACATCAAGAAGGTACACGAGAAGACCAAGGAAGCAATTGAACTCAAGGCAGGACGCAAGGCTGCAAGTATGAACAAACATAGGAAGAAGGTGTTATTTGAACCCGGGAACTTGATGTGGATACACTTGCGCAAGGATCGCTTTCCTCAGCAGCGCAAATCAAAATTGCTGCCACGAGGAGATAGTCAATTTTGTGTTCTTGAGAAGATCAGTGACAATGCATACAAGATTGATCTTCCGGCAAATTATGGCGTGAGCAACTCTTTCAATATGGCTGATCTTTCACCATTCACAAGTGAAGACACTTTAGAGTCGAGGATGACTCCTTTTCAAGGGGGGGAGGATGATATGACCATGCCACCAAGCAAGATGTCACAAGCTCCAAGTCAAGCTACACCCACTCAAGTTTCACCTACACCGACACCAGTCCAAGTCATCGATGGACCGATTACACGTAGTCGTGCAAAGAAGCTACAACAAGAGGTCCACGCGCTACTTTGTGAGATTCATTTTAAAATTAATGAGAATAATATACTACCTAAGTGTTGTACCTTGATTGTACTCAGGTATATAGAAGAAGAGAAGGAAGAATCGGACCATGAAGAACGGACCAGTGCAAGTTCCAGAAGAAGTCAAAAACGGACCAGTGGAAGTCAAAAACGGACCGGTGCAAAAAATCTTCATAACTTTTTACTCACAAAAGCTATGAAGGTCCATGAGCACTTTTTGGAAAGCTTGACAAGTCTACTTTCCAATAATCTAGTGGCGACCAGTTTGGATACTCCATATTGCCTACAGACCAGAATTAGTACAGACTGCTCAGAAGGTCAACAGTCTGTCGTGACAGAATGTTGGTACAAATTGCCAAGTAAAACTGTACCAATCTACAATGTTTCGTGCTGGTCGGCATACATTGCTGCAAAGCCCTTGCAGTCTAGTTTCACACTCAAGAAACGGTTCATCATTTGGACTTCCCAATAAAAAGTTATGATCAGTTTATTAGAAACTGCTCTAGAGGCCAACAGTCACGCGAAGCCACTTCGGGAATCCATTTCGAGGGGATCTTTCACATTGCCTTCCCTTAGAAACTCTACTTCGTTTTCATACCTATCTAGCAGGGTTGTTGCTAGTATAAATACCCCCTAAGACTCAATATAATATAAGACTTTGATAATTGAAATACAGAACCCATTTGTTCAGCTACGTGCTAACAAAATCCAGAGAGTGATCTCTACCTCTTTGCTCTTGTGATTTCCTCGTGGGATTATATAGACGGCGGCTTCATCCGCTCCCAATTGGTGATCCTACTCCCTTCAAGGTATTCCTTGATTGATTGTAGGTTTTGTTGGTTGGTTCCTTGAGAGTGTGGATAGGCGAATCCTCGATTCAGGTTGCCGGTTAAAGACGGTGGTTGGCTTCGAGTTTTATTTGCCAGGTTGCACTAGTTATCGCTGCTTGCAGCAAGTTATCCGGCTGTTCTTCAGCTAGTTATCGGTGTTGATCCTACGTCGTGAAGATCGGGACAACGTGTCGCATCAATTGACAACTAACATTCAGGTATCCACCTATATCTCGTAGGTGTCAGGAAATCACCCGACTTCTATCGTACTAGGCAAGCTAAGCATAGACTCCGAGCCTATCTACATAGGATATGGTAGATAATTAACTGGTGATATCAAGGAGTAATTATGCATCAACGGATCAAGCAACTCCTATCACTTAAATGCAGCATAGTAGAACAATCATGGTATATCATATTTAAGTGTGCATCAACGGATCAAGCAACTCCTATCACTTAAATGCAGCGAGAATAGGGAGACTTAGAATGCTTCGGGGCTTGCCTCTCTCGAAGGTGCTAGGCCTGTGGTCCGGGCACTCTTGCAGATCTCCTTCTGGCTCTAGTCCTCCCGGAAGTTCCTGCTCGTGGGTCTCCTCCTGCTCCTCGAGTCCCACCTTGTTCTCCTACGAGCCTGTATGATGCATGTGTGCTCATGAGAGGAGTGCAGTGATGCTCGAAGTGCAATGCTTGTGCAAGTCAAATCATGATGATCATGATATGGTGCACAGATGAAGCAAAAAACTATTTATGCAAGGTAGTCAACGTCATCCAAGAACACATATTCAAATATTAAAGCATCTATTGCATTCTCTTCTACTAGTTATTATTATCAATCAGCAAGCTATTAGGATGCTTCAAAGATACACCAAACACTATTTATTTTATTTATCTTATGCATAGCAAGGTTTTATTTATTTAATTACTATTGGGCCTACAATAGTAGCATATACTTATTTACCTCAATAAATTCTGCAAAAATTACAGTAGGTCACTGGTTAATTATAAAGTTCACCACAAATTTTTCATAATATTTGGACAGATAGTTTGGCCTACACAAAAATCACAAGCTTACTCGATATAGTTAAGTATAAATACCATACTAGTGACAAAGTGTCAAACAACAGATTTCATATTTTTTATAAATTACTTACTATCATAAGAAATGTCCACAACAATTCCCAGATTAATTGCATGATCCAATTATTTATTTAAAATCATAAACCATTTCCATTCAACCATTTAAATCATCATAAATAAATTTATATAGCAAATATCGTGTTACATATTTTTCCCAGAGACTAAACATCCATGCAAAGCTAGTAAACAAGAATCACATTTTTCTGAGTTGTATTTCAATTATTGCCCATTTTCTAATAACAACAACATCATGGAATAATTAAATTTACATAGAAAAGTTGTACAAACATGACATGCAATCACACCAAGCTGTAGATCTAGATTTATAGAACACATCACATTTTATTTCATCATTTTTGGAGCCATAAATCTCAAGATATGAATTAGATAGTATTTAAACAAATTTCTAGAAAAACTTTTTAAAACGAAAGCGATTCAAAACGCTATGTGCACCCTGGATCCCATCTCCTAGAGGCGCTGACAGGTGGGCCCGTAGGTCAACCGACCCCACTCGTCA
>NW_018396531.1:1050-4222 GCF_000003195.3 Sorghum bicolor | reverse complement strand
CGGGCGCCCCTGGTGGCCGACCAGGGTGCGTCCACCCGGGCGCATGCGCGCCACGCGGCGGCCGAGCTCTGCTGGCTCGCCACGGGGTCGCGGCGCAGCCGTCCGCGCGTGGATGCGGGCGCGGGGAGGGGGAGACGTGTTGGTGGGCTGGGCCGGCTTCGGCCAGCGTGCCAGAAGCGAGGCCGCGGCCTGCTAGCGCCCCCCTTTCCCTTTTCCAATTTTCTTGAATTTCTTTTTCCCAAAAGATTAATGCAATTTTTGAAGCCCTTGCAAGCTTTTTCAGAAGTTGAAGTAAAAAGAAGAATTGTTCCCCACAAAATTCTCTACAACTTTGCTTTAAGATGCAAATTCAAATTCCAAACAGAATTTGAATCACAAATCAAAACTTGTTCTAGGTTTTTAAATAAATTCATTTTGGGGATTTTTGGTATAAAATCCATTTCTTAATTTCTAGAGCTCCAAAATTTTCACAAAATTATTCTCAATTCCTCTAAAATATAATTCAACTTATTTTGGTCTTTTACAAGCAAATTTAAAGCAAGCATACAAATTTAATAATATTTAATTCATTTAAATAAATCACATAAAATCACAACTTACAAACTACCATGCTTAGGTGATGCTTGTTGACGGTCCTTAATGCTCACATTTACCCATGGACGAATCATGGCAAATAACTTATAGGCTACCTACACTTAGACTTAGGGTTTAATCTGACAGAATTCCACGAGTTTTGATGTTTGTCGATTCTGCAGGGGGTTATCAGGACATACGGAAGCAAGGCCCATACGTCGGGTTTACATAGAGATACCAACGGGCCGCGTAATTTTCCATAATCTAGAAGACTCCAGAAGCCACGGGACCGAACCGGAGGCCGAGAGGACTCAGGGATAGGGCGCCCGCCCTACTCTCCTGGGCACCCGCCCTCACACAGAGTCCAATCAGGACTCTCTTTCGGGATATTGCTCCACCGACCTAAAGGATCAAGGATAACCGTTCAATCAATGTCGGTTTGATCCAACGGCCCATATTCACTTGGAGGGACTATAAAACTAGACCCCCTGGCCCCTAGAGATCATACCTCTTCTACAGAATCAAAGTTAGGGTTTCAATTCTTCATCCAAGTAGAGAGGATCCCTCTAGTTCTTCTAGTTCTACCTCTAGTTCATCTAGTTCTAGTCCTAGTTCATCTAGTTCTAGTTATAGTTCCTCTAGTTCTAGTTCTAGTTTGTTCTAGTTGTAATCTAGAAAATAGGGAGAGAGAAGAGGAGAGCGGAGGAGGAGCCGGATCTGTCGGATCTTCCTCAACATTGTACTTTTGCAGCAACTGGTTCGTCCTCCATCGTTCTCCAGGTTCTTCAATTCATAATTCCTGAGTTCTTTAATTACTTTTATTTACATTCATGTTATTTATTGGATTCCCGCTTGCATCAAGTGCTCTAGTCTTTATAACGCTAGAGTAGTAATTAATAGATTAGACGTGGTGTTTAGTCTTGCAATTACGTGGAATTGCACCCAATCCTGGGGATTGTTGTGGTAGCCCTAGGGTAGTGACAGCCCTAACGGTCGATGTATTCCACCACGTTCGGATCGGTGTTTGTAGGACCGTAGTCAGACCTTCCTAGCCCCCTTCTCATCTCTTTCTGTGGTTAGTGCTCTAATGTCCCGAAATAGATAATCTTGAAGTAATTCTTGATGCTTAGATCAACTAGAGAACTCTTAGGAAACTTCCTTAATTATATAGTTATCCTTGGGCGATCTTGGATCTGAATTAGTACTCTCACGTTCCCTGTGGAAAATCGATACTCTGGAATACTCCCGGGTGAAGGCTACATCGGTATCCGTGCACTTGCGGATTTTTCTGTTTGCGTTTAAAATACCCAACAAGCTTTCTGGCGTCGTTGCCTTGGAACGGTAGCTGTGCTAGTTTCCAACCAAGTCGCCCGTGTATCCTTTTTTCTTTTCCTTTTTTACCACACTCACCTTACCATTTTCACCATACCACATGGATTTCACTCTAAGCATTAATGAGCATGGAATTTATTTCATAGCCACTTCATTTACTCCATGCTCATATGCAACATCTTCCCAATCCATTGGTTTTTCCAACATCACCACATTCGAGATCTCCAACCCCCTCATCCTTTCTATTTATAAAAACTTTAAAAGGGCGGTTGTCGATGCATATGTCTATATCAAATATTGCAGATCTCGTTGAGTTGATCTTGATATAGGTCAGCGTTGGAGGGGAAACCACTTCACTGACATAAATTGATGGTTTCCCAAGGACAAGCTTAGTGTCCTAAAACAAGCACTGATCAGATTGTAACATGAGCTTTTAATTATTTACAACATTACCTTGAGTGTTGAGCATATAAGGATAATTGTAAAAATATTCCTTTGGGTATTCTTGTCACTAACCTTTCTAGGATTGGAGCAAGAAGATCGGATGAATGACAAGCACAAGGTATGTCCAACCAATCATCATACAACATTGAATTAAATTCATCCAAACTTGAATTCTGCAAAATTCAAGCTTGGGGGAGTGCTTTACATAAAAACATCCTTTGCCATGTTGCTATGTTGGTTGTTCCTACCTTTGAGACATGCTCAATTTGTTAAATACTAATCACACTACTTCATCTCCACTTTAGTAGATCTCTATAAATGCTCTCATGCTACCTTTATTTGCTTTAGTATATGTTTAGGTTTGGAGTAGTTTCATTTATCTCTTAATTAAGCTTGGTGCTTAGTTTAGGAATGATGATCTTACTTCCAAGGGGTTTTAAATTAAGCTTGGTGCTTAGGTTAAAATGCCCTCCTAAATCAAATTAGACATGGTGTCTAGGTTGATTTTTGAGCCAATAGTATGCTATAGTAGATATTGGATATTTTGTTGGATTAACCCCTGCAGGAAAACTTTCAATATCAACCTGGGAGGTCCTGAGACAAACTCACATTGGAGACAAAGAGAGAGACACATGAAGTTTAACAATTTACACAAGGAAGGCATAGCTCATAAGAGATGATCCATGGAGGGTGCTACAAACACGATGCACAACCGCTAAGAAAGGAAAGCTTCCATAAGGTCATACTGTACCATCGCTCCTCAAGTAAGGTTACATCTTAAGGTACTTGTCTATCACTTTTATAAGCTTCTCCTTGGTTCTGG
>NW_018396531.1:0-930 GCF_000003195.3 Sorghum bicolor | reverse complement strand
CTAATCTTATGAGCTAAAATGCTGAACACTCAATCTTTGGAAGATATAGGTTATAACCTTGACTACATAAATATAGATAGATTATCTTTCCATTAGGTTGAGCGATCTGATTTGACAAATGTTTTAAATGTTACACTCATGATCTTATTATCCATCAACTTTGTCTTTCTCACTATGCTTAAGGTTAGAGAGAACAAATACACTTTTGGTTGTGTTGGTGTTTTCCACCAACAGGGCCCATGCACTTGATCTCTGCCTTGTCTTTATGAGCAGGTACACTTCGAGCAAAATATGCAGGACTTTTACAACTCCTAGACTCCACCAAGTGAAGAACCTAGATCTACGAGCACAAACACACTGGAGATACTAGACACTCAGGCAATCACTACCCTGAGATGCTTGAGGACGTAACTACTAGAGTAACCCCGTTGTGAAAGTAATTACTGACCTTCTGTCGGTCAAGAGAGACAATCCAGGATGCCCCGTCATCCCAGTCTCCATCGGCATGGTGGACTTCCTAGAAGCACTCTGCGACCTTGGCTCTAGCGTCAACATTATGCCAAGGGTACTCTATGAAAAATTCTTTACACATCCTTTATGAGAAACAACCATGTATTTGCAGCTTGCAGATCAGACACTAAGTTTCCAAAAGGGAATATTGAAGAACCTCTACATCCGAGTTGGTACCTTATACACTCTAGCAGACTTCGTGGTGATAGAGACTGGTACTGATGAGAGGGCACCCATCATCCTAGGGAGGCCATTCCTGAACACCTCAGGAGCTGTCATCTACGCTAGTGCTGCCAAGATCAGTTTCTACATAAAGGGAAGGAAGGAGACGTTTTACTTCAAGAACAAGACTACACAAATCTCAGAGCATTCCCGACATGAACCCAAGGAAGTCCACAACAACTACTGCTGAGTTGCATT
>NW_018396530.1:0-16889 GCF_000003195.3 Sorghum bicolor | reverse complement strand
AATGATCACAACTAGCTCAAAACTGAACCACAATGCAGATTTGGGGCTGTTTCCAACACTTGGAAAATTTTCTAAGTCCGGGAACACAAACAGTTTGCTCGATCGATTTTGAAAACTTTATATCTCTCAATCCAGGACGATCTAGCTTTTGCTCCAATTGACAATGTTGTAGAACTCAGCTAGTACTCCAACTTTGTCAACTGCATCATCTCCTAACTCGCTCTGGTTTGGGAGTTAATCGCTGTCAAAGTAGCTCTTTTAGTCGGCCATCGTTTTAACTGAATCAAGGCCGAGCTCATCGACGTGGCCGACCGGCGGCAGAGCTCCGTCGACATTTGGCATCCGTACGTCGCTCCTGGCCTCGCTCGTCAGCTCCCAGCGCGCGCATGTCCTCCACGGCGACGTCCCGAGCGAAGTGGACGCGTCCACTGCTCTCTGCCTCGCCCTCTCTCGCCAGAAACGCGGCCGCAGCGAGCTAACCGCCGCGAGCTCACTCCGCCGAGCTCGTACGCGCTCCTCGCTGCGTTGCTGTCGACCAAACCTCGCCCACAGCTCCGCCGTGAACCGCTCTCCACTCTCCACCCGCTAGCTCGCCGCGAAACCCACCGGTGAACCGCCGTTTCCTTCTTCCCCCAAATCGGGTCGCCGTGACCATCTTCTCTGGCGAACTCAATGCTGAGCTCCTCGGAGCCTCTCGTCTCCTCTGGTTAGGTCCTAGAGGTAGCTTAGGTTCTTAGCGAGCATTTGCGCCATTTGGTGGACGCTCTACCGCACTCACCGTCGCCGGACACGATGCGCAGCGCCGCCGTGTTTCCGCCGGAGTAAGGGTCTCTCGTGGCCAGCGTGTTCCACGCCGTTTCAAGCCAAGCCGCCTACCTAGGAAGCTTCGCCGTAGTCCGCTAGTGCTGTAGGAAACCCTAGGTCACGCTCTACCGGCCTGAGGGCTCCGGCGTAACGCCGAGCACCTCCGCCAAGCCGCCATGATCGACGGCGAGCCCTTTCCGGTGGCTCCGCCGTGGGAAAAAGGGGGTCAATCGAGTCGCAAAGGTCTGGGGATCACGTTGGTGCCCTTGGTTTGGCTGGAGACCTCGCTGTCATGGAGAAATCGCCGGCGAGAGTCGCCTCGGCTGTGAGGGAGAAGAACCTGACGCGTGGGGTCCGCTGTCAGTGACACTTGTTTCCCTCCTATTCTTTTATTCAAATCCAGGTTTTTGGCTTTCTTGCAAAAATCATATCTCTGTTTCTGTGGATCCAAAATTTGTGAAACCAATTTTGTGATGTTCTTGAGATGGCTAGTTTTTAATAAAAATATAAAATGAACCATGTTTTCTGGGAAAGTATTTATTAGGATTTAATCTTTTTTTCATGAATAAATTCATATCTCTTGTTATACTGCTTATTTTGCTATAAAAATTTTATGGAAGCCTCTGTGTGATACTAGGATACTATGATAAATATTTCATGATTTTTGGAGTACTATATCTGTGATAGGTAATTTATGATTAAGATATGGCTTGTTTCCTTATTAAAATCATAGCAAATAATTGGTGCTTATGCTGGTGCTCTACTTGGGTGGCAAACTTGTTTGTGGTATTAGTAACATGTAAATAATCTGAAATCTGCTGTTTGACACCATGTAAGCCATGTTTCTGAATTTATGAAATAAACACCTTGTCACATGTTAAATGCCTATCTTTAATTTGGCATGTGCATTTGCTCTGAGAATTTTATGGTGGTGTTGTGATGCTATGCTTGTGCTTCTGTAATTTTTGTAGATTTTTCTGAGTACTTTTACTAGTATTCTGTAATTATGCTCCTTTCTAGAATTAAATTAATAAATGCCTTGTTAAGTAAATGTTTGGAGGTCATCATATCATGTTCTGGTTGTCTTATGTTGTGTTTATGCTGATAAGCTATTTGGTTGGCACTATTTATGTTTTGGTTATGTCATCAAATAATTAATTAAAGGGATTAAAGGCTGTTCTGGACAGCAAGGGAGTAATTCAACTTTTACTTGTTGATATCTGAGTTGTCTGGGAAACTTGTATAAATCAAAGTTGTTGTAAACTTTATGAGCTAGCTGTGGTTTAAATTTGGGATCAATTGGTCCAGTAGTTTGAAAGTTATGGCTGTTCCAAGTTGGGTTCCAGAAATAGGTGCTTTCTGTTTTTCTGGGACAGAACCTGGAACTTTGTTTAAATGATGTAGTTAACCTATGAATCTTGCTATGATGTTCAAGGATGATTTGTAGACAATTTCATAAGCTTTCCAGAATGTTCTCACTTAAGTTTGTTGGATCCTTGTAGCAATAGTTATGGTTTGTTTACTGAGCTGCTCTGTTATGTGATGCTTCTTGTTATGATTTAACTTGGTAGGTTTTGGCTAAGTTAACTTGTCATCTTGTGTGACCTTGTTATAACTGTTACTCCGTAAATGAGTGTCCAGTGAGTTTAATTATGTATCAAGCATTCATCCTTTAGTATGCACATCTTCTTATTCATTGAGCATGCAATAGGTGCATCGGACGCGACCGCTTCCTTCGAGCTGCAAGTGAACCCCAAAGGCCAGGAGGGCAACCCGGAGGTGGAGGTCCAGCAAGCCGAACTCGAGGAGCCTGAAGAAGAAGTTGAGTGCCCGAACCATGAGCCAGCTTCGTTCGTGAAAGGCAAGCCCCGGAGCATTCTAAGTCTCCCTTTACTTTCGAAAAGTTTATTTAATATGTTATATCTATTGATGCATTAGGTATAGGAGTTGTGATGAAACCTTTGCTGCATTTTACTCCATCCTTGTCCAGATATATTACCACTCCCTGGTTATAGAATAGGATCGAGTAGCAGCTTAGCCATGCTTTAATCGGTAGAAGTCGGGTGATTTCCTGTCACCTGCGCGATATAGGGTTATGTTGGATCACGATGGACTATATGTGCTATCGTGGATGGAACCTGATTAAATGGACTTAAGCCGAGTGGAGTTTTGCAAGGTTGTAATAACTCCGTCTGTGGCAGTTAAGGACCGACCGTTGTACGTCCTCTTGTCATGTTGAACGCATGCCTAACACTTAGTTGGCCGGATAACTCATTCCGACCGCGAAGCCAAGTAATATGACTCAGGCCGGAAGGTCGATAAGTATAAAGTGCGCACTACCGGAGGAAGTGCGGTGTGCGGGGGACCATTTGCGTAAGTCCAAAGGCAGATGAGTTAAAATTCCTGACCTCCCTGGCAGAGTGGTAGCCCTGGGAGTGCGGCGCTGATCGGAACCGCGATTCCTGAGTCGTACCAAAGGTGACCCGTTGGCTCTCCGACGGGGGATGCTTGGGTGAGTGCTAGGAATACCCCTCCAGCTGGATAGGAATTTGATTCGAATCGCCGTCTCTCCTGGTCAGTGAGAACTTGACAGAGCAGCGGCAAACGTAGCATTCACTAAAGAACTTGGTTCATGATAATGATGATAGCAAGGAAGAACACATGATGAACTTGATATGGTTATTATTGCTTGTAATAATCAAGTGAAGTGCTTTAGTACAGGTGCTAATCTAGTGGTAGGCTGATGATGATTAAATATGAGGCTCGCACAACATTGTAGTTATAAGTTAAGCTTTTGGCAAATGTTGAGTCAACCAGCTCCACTTGATATTAGCCTTGCATGATCCTTGGTGTCTTTTATGTTTTACTAGACGGGTAAGTCTAGCTGAGTACATTGTCGTACTCAGGGTTTATTCCCACCTGTTGCAGATGATATCTTTTATGATGGCTTCTGCAAGACCTGTCTCCATCCCGCTGGGGATGAGGACTAACCGTTGGGCACGGTTCTCTAACCACTTCGTATTTGTTGCTTTTGGATGGATGGCATGAGACCCTGGCTGAACAAGAACTTGTGAAATGAACTTTGGAAAGTGTGTGTAACTATTTTGCTTCCGCTACTTCGAACATGTGTTGTAATAACTTAATAACTCCGATGTGGTGCCGTTTCGTCGGCAATGAATGGCTATGTAACATTCGCTGTGTTTGTGTTGAACTATTACGATCTTGGTTTGTTGCAAGTTGGTTTGAAGTCCTTCGTGATTTCAGTTGACTACCGGGATTATATGGGCTCAAGTTTGGAAACTTGATTGCTTGTCGATCGTTTCTATACTTGAACTCTTATAATTTGGTTGGTTCTATGACAGCTGGCATCGGAGCAAGTTTAGCATTATAAATGCAGCGTTTGTGTATTTAAAAACAAAAGAGTTTTTAAATAAAATGGTGTAAATTAATACTTAAGTTATGCCAGTGGTCGAATCCTCCTTGCCCATATAAGGACTATAGGTGGCTATTTAAGTACTGACTTGGGGGGTTTTATTTTATGCATCTCCGACAGTACTCAGGTATGGATTTGTGATGACCGCTCTATGCTACCCTTTGGTCTAATGGTAGAGGTAGCCTTCATATGTGAATTAGCCACATATGTCGCTAGATTTAAATTATGCAACGTCGCACCTACGCTCTGTTAAGTGTGAGCTGTGAGAGCATGATCGTCCAAACGGCGGTCTAGGGGAGTGTTCGCGGTGGTTTTCTGGAGTGGTTACATGTCAAAACCATAGAACCACGAAAGAAACTTAATTGGGGAGCATTTAATTTCTCTGGTAGCTGTGGTGTCATTGTTTGTGCATGTTGGGCATGTCCAAGCAATGTGCACTTAGTTTACTGCTTTCTTGAGTACTATATTGGGAACCGTGGGCTGCAATGAAGTTTTCTGCAGGTACTCTAACAGCGCACGTGTAAATCGCTAGTTATCGTATCGAGAGACGAATGTATGCCACCGTATATCCATTAGAATGTTAATTTTCTAAGTTTGTGAGGACGTACGGTTCGTGCATGCATCATGTCGCATTCATACATACATTCTGTCTACTCCTTCCCTTACAAGTCGTCCCCTTTTAATTAATAAATGTTGCTTAAAAATTAATCCTCTCTTAACCATGGTATTCCTATTCCTTTCCACAGATGGACATGCCCGCTTCACCTCGCCCCAGTGACACTTTCTTGAGCGAGTTTGGCACTCCTACCTTGCTTTGGAGAGTGCTACAGTCTGTGGGGTATACTGAGCCACCTCATTATTCTTGGTGGGAGGTGGATATGACAGGAGAGTTGCAGTGGTTTGCTGTGCAGGGAGTTGTCCCTCCACATAGGGGCAGGCCTGCATGGACAGGGTGGACCTGTAACTCAGATGGGCAGACTCCTTGGGAAGAAGCTCAGGTTGCAGCCCAGGCTATGCTGCTCAATATCTGTCAGAGGTTTGGCAATGAGCTAACAGGAGGACCAGCGGCCTCCATTCCCCGTGCTGACCCAGCAGCAGCGGAGTGGAAGCAGGTTGATGGTTGTGCGTTGGTCCGAGGCAGGGGAGAGCGAGCTGAGAGTTCCAGTCCTGCTATGAGTGCTATGATGGCTGTGCTCAAGCTGTTCAGTCAGCGAGAGGACACCTATGCCCAGGTGATGGTGGCTGTTCGCCAGGCTCAGGAGATGCAACAGAAGGTGGAAAAGCGTGCTCGCAAGTTTCGCAAGCAAGCTAGACTCCTGGAGCAAGCTCAGAAGGACCGCAATGACTGGGAAGACATTGCGGAGTACCGTAGGAAGCAGTGGGTGAAGGCCATTAGGGAGAGAGATCATAAGCAGGATCAGATGAGTCAGTTGGCTAGAGAGAAGGCGACAGTGCAGGAGCGTTTGGTGCAGGTCAGTCGCGAGAGGGATACTGCACTCCGTGTGTCAGAGAACAGGCGCCGGGCATGGGAGATGCACCGAGTTCAGTCGCTTGAGCGAGAAAACTATCTGCAGGATCAGATTGAGGCTGGTCTTGTGGAGATTCACCGTCTCAACAACTTGCTACACCCTATTCCTCGCCCTGTACCCGTGTATCCAGAGGTGGGACCTCAGGTGATTGTGGCCGATGATGATGGTATGGAGGTAGATGGACCAGCAGCGGCTGCACCACCCTTGCACGAGGACGTGGAGGACGAGGAGCTTGAGCCAGTTAGCAACGAGGATGGAGAGGCGATCTTCGACGCTGACTCGGATGACGAGCATGGAATGTAGTGATTAGTGGGTAGTTGTTATGTGAGGATCTTTGTAGTTGGCAGTTAGCGGTGGTGCTTTTGTAGTCATGATGTAATTTGGAACCTTGATCCTTGCCTTATGTCATGTACTGAGATGGTGTAATAACTTTATGGACCCTATGTGTAACTTTAACATATTCGATCTGTTATGACGATGTTTTCCGTTGTGGTGCATTTTACGGATATCTCTGTCATGTGTTGGATTGGTGATGTTGTTTTGTGGAATTGAATTATTGTGCCTTTTCTATATAAAGCTATTCTCTCGAGTACTTTCAGGCATAAAAATAAGTTCTTCTACAGCAAGTCTTGTCATCATCAATGCTCACTGACTGTATCTTTACAGATGTCTCGTGGCACTCGAGGTGTGGAACAGCGTGCAAACATGAACCCACCCTCTCCTCCTCCACCACCAAATCCAGCTGAATTGATGCAATTGATGGTGGAAAATCAGAGGATGCTTACTGAGACCATCAATCGGATGGCAAATCAGGGTGGTCGTAATGCACATGAAGGGCCAGCTCCTAATCAGTACAGCAGTTTCAAGGATTTCATGGATACTAAGCCCCCACCTTTTAGAGAGGCTGAAGAACCCCTTCAAGCTGAGGAATGGCTGAACACGGTGGAACAAAAGTTCCGCTTACTTTGGCTGACTGAGGGTTTGAAGGCTAAGTATGCAGCTCACCAACTGCAAGGACCAGCAGGCATCTGGTGGAATCAGTATCGGGAAGCCCTTCCCGCCGACACTGTGGTTGACTGGAACCTCTTCCGTGAGGCTTTCAAGGGGCATTTCATTCCTCTTGGTGTTATGGAGATGAAACATACGGAGTTTATGCAGTTGACTCAGGGCAACAAAACTCTGAAGGAGTACTTGCATGCTTTTAATCATCTGTCAAGGTATGCTCCTGAGTTTGTGAACACTGAGACAAAGAAGATTGCTAGCTTCAAGCGGGGTCTTGGCCCCAAGTTGCTGAAAACTATGGGCCGCACTAAGTGTGCAACTTTCAATGAGTTTGTCAGTGATGCTCTTACCCAAGAGAACTACAACACTGTGTACACTGCGACCAAGACTCGCAAGAGGGCTTTTGAAATCGGGGCAGGGGCATCTCAATCTAAGGCTCCAGTGGCAGCTAGGCCACCGATCTGTGCTCCAACTCCTAATCAGCGGTATCGCCCGCCTGTGAAGAAGAATCAGGCAAAGACGGGTTTCCGCAAGGGTTACTCCATTGCTCTTCCTAGGGGTAACATGGGTCCCAACTATGCCAAGACTCCACCTGCCAACCGTCCGTGCTGGAACTGCAGACCGGGCACTGGCAGAGCAATTGTCCTTACCCGCCGAAGAAGGTCAACCAAGGGAACGTCCGCCAGGGGCGTGTTCACTACACCACTGTGGAGGCAATCCCTGCTGGTGAGGTAGTTACGGCTGGTAAGTTTTTGGTTAACCAATGTGATGCACTTGTGCTTTTTGATTCAGGAGCATCGCATTCTTTTGTGAGTTCAGACTTTGTGTCTAAGCATAATCTCAAGGCAAGTACACTTGATAAGGGTAGTTATTGTTAGTGTTGCTGGGAATGATATTTCTACCAATCAAGTGGTTTATGGGGCAACTCTGGAAATTGGAGGCCGTCAGTTTCTTGCTGATCTGGTTGTCTTACCCGGTGTGGGCATAGATGTAATTCTAGGTATGAATTGGATGAGTGGTAATGGAGTTCTTATCAACACCACCACTCACGTAGTGATGTTGAGAGACCCAAATACCAGGGAAGCGTTCTTAGAGCAACTTCCTCGAGATATCCATATCCGTAACACTGTGAATGCAGTTACAGCTAAGGCCATCCAGGATATTCCGGTGGTATGTGAGTTCCCGGATGTATTTCCTAATGATTTACCCGGGCTTCCTCCAGATCGGGATGTGGAGTTCAAAATTGAATTGATTCCAGGTACCGCTCCTATCTCTAGAAGACCTTATAGAATGCCACCAAATGAGCTAGCGGAGCTTAAGACCCAGTTGAATGAGTTGTTGAAGAAGGGTCTTATCCGTCCTAGTTCTTCTCCTTGGGGTTGTCCGGCTATCTTTGTGAAGAAGAAGGATCAGTCCTTACGCAAGTGTGTGGACTATCGTCCCCTGAATGCGGTGACCATCAAGAATAAATACCCTCTTCCTCGCATTGATATCTTGTTTGATCAGTTGTCTAAAGCTAAGGTATTCTCCAAGATTGATTTGCAATATGGGTATCATCAGATCAAGATCCGTCCTGAAGATGTGCCTAAGACAGCTTTCTCGACGAGGAATGGGTTTTATGAGTATCTCGTCATGTCCTTCGGTCTTACGAATGCACCTGCTCATTTTATGTACCTCATGAATTCGGTGTTCATGCCCGAATTGGACAAGTTTGTGGTG
Source organism: Sorghum bicolor (assembly GCF_000003195.3). NCBI lineage: Eukaryota > Viridiplantae > Streptophyta > Magnoliopsida > Poales > Poaceae > Sorghum > Sorghum bicolor. Next base: position 8,402 of record NW_018396530.1, on the reverse strand, counting down.
GTCTTCATTGATGATATCTTAGTATATTCTTGCAATGAAGAGGAGCATGCGGAGCATCTGCGTGTGGTGTTGTCGTTTTTGCGTGAGCATCAGCTTTATGCAAAATTCAGCAAATGCGAGTTTTGGCTAAAGAAAGTACCTTTCTTGGGCCATGTCTTATCTGAAGAAGGCATATCGGTGGATCCGGCTAAGGTGCAAGAAGTGCTGGATTGGAAGGTTCCAACTTCGGTACACGAGGTTCGGAGTTTTCTCGGTCTGGCTGGGTATTATCGTCGATTCATTCTGGAATTTTCAAAAATATCCAAGCCTATGACTCGTCTACTTCAGAAAGATGAGAAGTTTGTGTGGACGCCTGAGTGTGAAGAGGCATTCCACAAGTTGAGGACATTGCTGACATCAGCTCCTGTCCTAGCTCAGCCTGATATCGAGAAGCCCTTCAATGTCTTCTGTGACGCGTCGGGTATTGGTTTAGGCTGCGTGTTGATGCAGGAAGGTCGCGTTATCACGTATGCCTTGCGCCAACTTCGAAAGCATGAAGTCAATTACCCTACTCATGACTTAGAATTGGCAGCAGTTGTTCATGCTTTGAAAATCTGGAGGCACTATTTGCTGGGTAATCTGTGCAATATCTACACCGATCATAAGAGCCTCAAGTACATCTTCACTCAACCAGAATTAAACATGCAGCAACGAAGGTGGCTTGAGTTGATTAAAGATTATAATCTACAAGTGCACTAACATCCGGGCAAGGCAAACATGGTTGCGGATGCCTTGAGTCAGAAAGCACACTGTCACTCAGTTCAGGTGGAAGATCCATTGTTGTCACATCTTATGAATCCCCTTGTGCTCAACCAGATTTCTCTAGAGAGTGCTCTTCGCAGTCGAGTCATCGAATTGCAGCAAACCGATGTAGGCATCCACCATATAAAGAGGAAAATGAAGGAAGAAGAAACCAAGCATTTCCGGGTCGATGAGAACGGCATTCTTTGGTTTAAAGATCGACTAGTGGTTCCAAAAGACCGTGAGCTATGAAACCAGATCTTATCTGAAGCTCATTCATCCAAATTGTCTATCCATCCTGGTAGTAGCAAGATGTATCAGGATCTGAAATCTCTGTTTTGGTGGACAAAGATGAAAAAGGAGATTGCTGCTTTTGTCGCACGTTGTGACAATTGTTGTCGCGTGAAGGCCGTTCACATGAAAGCTAGTTTGCTTCAACCCTTGTCAATTCCTGGTTGGAAATGGGAAGAAGTCAGCATGGATTTCATCATTGGACTCCCAACTTCTGTTAAGGGTTACGACTCTATTTGGGTAATTGTAGATCGTTTGACCAAGGTTGCTCGTTTTATTCCAGTTCGAACTGACTGTCGTCCACATCAATATGCAGAATTATATTTCGAGCACATTGTTCGTCAGTATGGTGTGCCTCGAACTATCATATCAGATCGTGGACCACAATTCATTGTTCGTTTTTGGGAGTGTCTGCATGAGCAGATTGGTACTCACTTAGTCCGTAGTTCGGCATATCATCCCCAAACAGCAGGTCAAACTGAACGTGTTAACCAAATCCTAGAAGACATGCTGAGGGCATGTGCTCTCTCTTCAAAGGGTTCTTGGGTTAAGTGGTTGCCATTAGCTGAGTTCTCTTACAACAATAGTTATCAGGAGAGTATCAAGATGGCTCCATTTGAAGCCCTGTATGGTCGGAAGTGTCGAACCCCGTTGAATTGGGTGGAATCCGGGGAACGAAGGTATTATGGCATCGATTTCGTGAACGAAGCAGAGCAGCAAGTCCGTACCATCCAGCAACATCTGGAAGCTGCTCAAGCTCGTCAGAAAAGTTATGCTGACAAAAGAAGGAAGCCGATTGAGTTTGCGGTCGGTGACCATGTGTATATCATGGTGTCTCCGATGAAGGGTGTACAAAGGTTCAGAGTCAAGCGAAAGCTTGCACCTCATTATGTGGGACCTTATCGGATTCTCGAAAGGAAAGGAAACGTAGCATACAAAGTTCAACTCCCAGTTGAGCTTCAAGCTATTTTCCCTGTCTTCCACGTATCACAATTAAAGAAGTGCCTTCGTGTTCTGGGGGAACGAGTGGAAGTTCGGGATATCAAGTTGAAGTCGGACTTGGTGTACGAGGAGAAACCTGTAGCGATTCTGGACCGCAAGGAACGGTTGACTTGTAATCGTGTGGTTAAGTTCTACAAGGTGTTGTGGAGTAATCACGGGGAGGAAGATGCCACTTGGGAAACCGAGGATTATATGAAAGAAGTTTACAAAACATTCTTCGAAAATCAGTAAGCTTTCAAATCTCGGGACGAGATTTTTGTAAGGGGGGAGGGCTGTAACACCCCAGTGTTATGGTTGCATAAATCACATGCGTAACATGAGCATCATCTTCTACTCAAAGCATATCATGATCATAATCTACCTTGAGCCATGTCATTTTATGCAAAAATGTGATTTAAATGGTTAAATAGGCTCCTTATGCTTATGCTTGAGTGAACCATGCTTGTGTTTGTGCTCTATGCCTTGGTAATTAGTTTATCTATGTTTAACTCAACCTTAGGAGCAATGTTCATGTTGGTCATTTCTCCAAAATACTCACTTAAGTCATACTTACTCAAATAGGCTCTAGAAACCTCTTTTGCTTAGGCTTTTAAAAAGTGTTTCATAAAATGTTTTCATGTCAAAACTTTCTACAGCAAAGTTGTAGAAAATTTTATAAGGAACAAAAGTTGTTTTATGGTCATCTCATGAAAATGATCACAACTAGCTCAAAACTGAACCACAAAGCAGATTTGGGGCTGTTTCCAACACTTGAAAAATTCTCTAAGTCCGGGAACACAAACAGTTTGCTCGATCGATTTTGAAAACTTCATATCTCTCAATCCAGGCCGATCTAGCTTTTGCTCCAATTGAAAATGTTGTAGAACTCAGCTAGTACTCCAACTTTGTCAACTGCATCATCTCCTAACTCGCTCTGGTTTGGGAGTTAATCGCTGTCAAAGTAGCTCTGTCAGTCGGCCATCGTTTTAACTGAATCAAGGCCGAGCTCGTCGATGTGGCCGACCGGCGGCAGAGCTCCGTCAACATTTGGCATCCGTACGTCGCTCCTGGCCCCTCTCATCAGCTCCCAGCGCGCGCATGTCCTCCACGACGACGTCCCGAGCGAAGTGGACGCGTCCAGTTCTCTCTGCCTTGCCCTCTCTCGCCAGAAACGCGGCCGCAGTGAGCTCACCACCGCGAGCTCACTCTGGCGAGCTCGTACGCGCTCCTCGCTGCGTTGCTGTCCACCAAACCTCACCCACCGGTGAACCGCCGTTTCCTTCTTCCCCCAAATCGGGTCGCCGTGACCATCTTCTCCGGCGAACTCAATGCTGGGCTCCTCGGAGCCTCTCGTCTCCTCTGGTTAGGTCCTAGAGGTAGCTTAGGTTCTTAGCGAGCGTTTGCGCCACTTGGTGGACGCTCTACCGCACTCACCGTCGCCGGACACGATGCGCAGCGCCGCCGTGTTTCCGCCGGAGTAAGGGTCTCTCGTGGCCAGCGTGTTCCACGCCGTTTCAAGCCAAGCCGCCTACCTAGGAAGCTTCGCCATAGTCCGCTGATGTTGTAGGAAACCCTAGGTCACGCTCTACCGGCCTGAGGGCTCCGGCGTAACGCCGAGCACCTCCGCCGAGCCGCCATGATCGACGGCGAGCCCTTTCCGGTGGCTCCGCCGTGGGAAAAAGGGGGTCAATCGAGTCGCAAAGGTCTGGGGATCACGTTGGTGCCCTTGGTTTGGCCGGAGACCTCGCTGTCACGGAGAAATCGCCGGCGAGAGTCGCCTCGGCTGTGAGGGAGAAGAACCTGACGCGTGGGGTCCGCTGTCAGTGACACTTGTTTCCCTCCTTTTCTTTTATTCAAATCCAGGTTTTTGGCTTTCTTGCAAATATCATATCTCTGGTTCTGTGGATCCAAAACTTGTGAAACCAATTTTGTGATGTTCCTTGAGATGGCTAGTTTTTAATAAAAAATATAAAATGAACCATGTTTTCTGGGAAAATATTTATTAGGATTTAATCTTGTTTTTCATGAATAAATTCATATCTCTTGTTATACTGCTTATTTTGCTATAAAAATTTTATGGAAGCCTCTGTGTGATACTAGGATACTATGATAAATATTTCATGATTTTTGGAGTACTATATCTATGATAGGTAATTTATGATTGAGATATGGCTTGTTTCCTTATTAAAATCATAGCAAATAATTGGTGCTTATGCTGGTGCTCTACTTGGGTGGCAAACTTGTTTTGGTATTAGTAACATGTAAATATTCTGAAATCTGCTGTTTGACACCATGTAAGCCATGTTTCTGAATTTATGAAATAAACACCTTGTCACATGTTAAATGCCTATCTTTAATTTGGCATGTGCATTTGCTCTGAGAATTTTATGGTGGTGTTGTGATGCTATGCTTGTGCTTCTGTAATTTTTGTAGATTTTTCTGAGTACATTTACTAGTATTCTGTAATTATGCTCCTTTCTAGAATTAAATTAATAAATGCCTTGTTAAGTAAATGTTTGGAGGTCATCATATCATGTTCTGGTTGTCTTATGTTGTGTTTATGCTGATAAGCTATTTGGTTGGCACTATTTATGTTTTGGTTATGTCATCAAATAATTAATTAAAGGGATTAAAGGCTGTTCTGGACAGCAAGAGAGTAATTCAACTTTGACTTGTTGATATCTGAGCTGTCTGGGAAACTTGTCTAAATCAAAGTTGTTGTAAACTTTATGAGCTAGCTGTGGTTTAAATTTGGGATCAATTGGTCCAGTAGTTTGAAAGTTATGGCTGTTCCAAGTTGCGTTCCAGAAATAGGTGCTTTCTGTTTTTCTGGGATACAACCTGGAACTTTGTTTAAATGATGTAGTTAACCTATGAATCTTGCTGTGATGTTCAAGGATTATTTGTAGACAATTTCATAAGCTTTCCAGAATGTCCTCACTTAAGTTTGTTGGATCTTTGTAGCAATAGTTATGGTTTGTTTACTGAGCTGCTCTGTTATGTGATGCTTCTTGTTATGATTTAACTTGGTAGGTTTTGGCTAAGTTAACTTGTCATCTTGTGTGACCTTGTTATTACCGTTACTCCGTAAATGAGTGTCCAGTGAGTTTAATTATGTATCAAGCATTCATCCTTTAGTATGCACATCTTCTTATTCATTGAGCATGCAATAGGTGCATCGGACGCGACCGCTTCCTTCGAGCTGCAAGTGAACCCCGAAGGCCAGGAGGGCAACCCGGAGGTGGAGGTCCAGCAAGCCGGACTCGAGGAGCCTGAAGAAGAAGTTGAGTGCCCGAACCACGAGCCAGCTTCGTTCGTGAAAGGCAAGCCCCGGAACATTCTAAGTCTCCCTTTACTTTTGAAAAGTTTATTTAATATGTTATATCTATTGATGCATTAGGTATAGGAGTTGTGATGAAACCTTTGCTGCATTTTACTCCATCCTTGTCTAGATATATTACCACTCCCTGGTTATAGAATAGGATCGAGTAGCAGCTTAGCCATGCTTTAATCGGTAGAAGTCGGGTGATTTCCTGTCACCTGCGCGATATAGGGTTATGTTGGATCACGATGGACTATATGTGCTATCGTGGATGGAACCTGATTAATTAGACTTAAGCCGGGCGGAGTTTTGTAAGGTTGTAGTAACTCCGTCTGTGGCAGTTAAGGACCGACCGTTGTACGTCCTCTTGTCTTGTTGAACGCATGCCTAACACTTAGTTGGCCGGATAACTCGTTCCGACCGCGAAGCCAAGTAATATGACTCAGGCCGGAAGGTCGATAAGTATAAAGTGCGCACTACCGGAGGAAGTGTAGTGTGCGGAGGACCATTGGCATAAGTCCAAAGGCAGGTGAGTTAAAATTCTTGACCTCCCTGACAGAGTGGTAGCCCTGGGAGTTGGGCGCTGATCGGAACCGCGATTCCTGAGTCGTACCAAAGGTGACCAATTGGCTCTCCGACGGGTGATGCTTGGGTGAGTGCTAGGAATACCCCTCCAGCTGGATAGGAATTCGATTTGAATCGCCGTCTCTCCCGGTCAGTGAGAACTTGACAGAGCAGCGGCAAACGTAGCATTCACTAAAGAACTCGGTTCATGATAATGATGATAGCAAGGAAGAACACATGATGAGCTTGATATGGTTATTATTGCTTGTAATAATCAAGTGAAGTGCTTTAGTACAGGTGCTAATCTAGTGGTAGGCTGATGATGATTAAATGAGGCTCGCACAACATTGTAGTTGTAAGTTAAGCTTTTGTCAAATGTTGAGTCAACCAGCTCCACTTGATATTAGCATTGCATGATCCTTGGTGTCTTTTATGTTTTACTAGACGGGTAAGTCTAGCTGAGTACATTCTCGTACTCAGGGTTTATTCCCACCTGTTGTAGATGATATCTATTATGATGGCTTCTGCAAGACCTGTCTCCATCCCGCTGGGGATGAGGACTAACCGTTGGGCACAGTTCTCTAACCACTTCGTATCTGTTGCTTTTGGATGGATGGCATGAGACCCTACCTGAACAAGAACTTGTGAAATGAACTTTGGAAAGTGTGTGTAATTATTTTGCTTCCGCTACTTCGAACCAGTGTTCGCCTAAACGGCCTAAACGGCCGATTAAACGGTCATTAAACGGTAAACGGTGGTAAACTGTTTTGTTTAGGGGTAAACAGGAAATTAAACGGTTGACCGTTTAAACGGTCAAAAAAGGGAAAAAACGGTCTAAACGGCCTAAACGGAACGGTTCTAAACAGTATTAAACATGCTAAACGGCTGTTTAAACGGCCGTTTAGGCAAACACTAGGTGAATCTAGTTGAATTTTATATCAACAATTTGTATACTTAAATTTATTATATTTATAAATATGTAAAATTGATTTGTTACATGCATAAATATGTATATTTGATTCATTTAACATGCATAAACATATATACATAATAAAATAAATGGTTTTTTAGTTGCATAAATATGTATAAATGATAGAATGATTGATTTTACATTAAAAATATGCATATTTTTGTAATATTGTGTAAAACCGTTTAGACCGTTTTAATCCGTTTAAACACCGTCTAAACAGTTTAAACGCTAAACGAAGGGTGACCGACTGTTTACCGTTTAGCGTTTAGGATAACACTGCTTCGAACATGTGTTGTAATAACTTAATAACTCCGATGTGGTGCCGCTTCGTCGGCAATGAATGGCTATGTAACATTCGCTGTGTTTGTGTTGAACTATTACGATCTTGGTTTGTTGCAAGTTGGTTGAAGTCCTTCGTGATTTCAGTTGACTACCGGGATTATATGGGCTCAAGTTTGGAAACTTGATTGCTTGTCGATCGTTTCTATACTTGAACTCTTATAATTTGGTCGGTTCTGTGACACCCGTCCTACTAACGAGATGTGGGCTGCAAAGGTAACTCAGAAATTTCACGTTCCTCGCTACTACCACAGTGCAGCTAGTCAGGGGATATCTATGAGTACCCTAGCCAAAACACCACGTTTACGCTAGCAATGATTACTCTAATACTCAACTGGAACAGATTAAAGTAAACTCATAAACCAAAGAACAATAAAACAAGAACTTACTAGAATTAGAAGTCGAAATACTGAAGAATCCTAGGAGCAAGCCTCGGGTTAGAAGACTTGATCCAGCAGGTACAACCTCGGAGTAGACACCGACAGGCCGGGCTTCCTCCGATCTACACCTCCACTCTATATCTCTCAATCTAGTAGAAACTAGAAGATCTAATTCTACTCACATTGGATGCTAAGCCTAAAAGAAATTTTATTTAGAGGAGAGGTATTCCTTCGAGGGCTCCTCTCAACTCTATGATGAACTTGTCTCCTCCAGGGGCCAGGGGGTCTGGTTTTATAGTCCCCTCAAGTGAACGTGAGCCATTGGATCAAACTGACATTGATTGGACGGTTATCCTTGATCCTTTAGGTCGGTGGAGCTTAGTCCGCGAAGAGAGTTCTAAATCGAATCCAACAGAGGGCGGGCGCCCAGTGCCTGGCCCCGTTCGGCCTCCGCTTCCTTCCCGTGGCTTCTGGAGTCTTCTAGGTGTAAGATAATTGCGCGGCACGTTAATATCTCTATGTAATCCCGACGTGTGGGCCTTTCTTCCATATTTCCTGATAACCCCCTGCAGAAATAGACAAACACCAAAACTCGTGGAATTCTGTCAGATAAAACCCTAAGTCTAGGTGTTGGTTGCATTTGGATCCTTTTCTTTATTTATTTGATGATTATATTTGGTACTTAAGGACCGTCAACAGTGACAATCTCCCTTGGTTTCACCACATCGGCGTAGCATAGCGCAATCGGTAGTTGCCCAAAAGCCAATTGGCGAGC
>NW_018396529.1:0-17013 GCF_000003195.3 Sorghum bicolor | reverse complement strand
TACATTCTTCTGTCAGCTTGATAACCTCAGTGGTGGGCAGTGGTCTCTTCTTGTTAAGAATATCTCTGATGTACTTTGCATATGTAGGTACCTGTATGGCATCGAGCAGAGGTATGTTGACATATAATTTCTGAATGACCTCTACAAACTTACCAAACTGCTCATCCGACTGCAGTCCTCTGTTTCTTCTGGGAAATGGCAAATAGTTGGTGTCGTAAAAATCTTTCCTCATTTCTCCAGTTCTTGATGGTTGGAGCAGATCTTCTGCTTCAACTGGGCTTTCTTCTTCTATCACTGCTGGTTGCACTGGTGCTGATGTTCTTTGTTTCTCTTTTGGGTATGGTGGATCTCTGGTAGCTTTACCTCCTCTAGTAGTTATATTCTTTACCTGCTCAATGTTAGTAGCAACAGGCAGTGCAGCAGCTATCTTTATTAATTTAAGCTCTACCCTTTTATTAAGAGTGTTTTGCTCATCAAAGGCAGTTAGTAGAAAATCCATTTTATTGTGTATATCTTTTAGAGATGATTCATTTGTATCTAGCCTTTGTTTAACTTCATCATTAATTTTGGTTTGTTGAGCAATTATCTCTTTTAATAAAAGTTGCTTGAAAGTATTACCTGAATTCATACCTTTGCTATTGGCATGACTCGTAGTTTGTTGATATTTGTATGCTGTCTCAATGGCCCTTTGATCTTCTTTGAACTTAGCCCTCTGGTCAATCCAATGGAGCAAATTTTCCATCTTAGTTGACAATGCTTTTACTTCTTCTGGTATTTCTTCAGTTTGATGACATTGTTGAGCTTTATCTTGGAACCAGCTTTGGTTTTCTGCTATCTTATCCAAAAGTATCTCTGCTTTTCCAGTTGTAAGCTCCAAGAATGATCCTTTAGCAGATGCATCTAGGCACTCACGAGCCTTCTGGGTTAATCCATGGTAGAAGGTCTGCATAAGTAACCACTTGGCCATTCCATGGTGAGGACAATCTGATATGTATCCTTGAAAACGCTCCCATGCTTCTGAAATGGCTTCTGTCTTCTGCTGTTGGAAACTGACAATATTTCCTCTTAAGGTAGTTGTTTTGCCTATGGGGAAAAACTTTGATAGAAAGGCATCTGACAAGTTCATCCAGTTGTTGATGTTATCTTGATGAGTGTAGAACCACTTCCTCGCTTTTCCTTCTAGTGAGAATGGAAAAAGGCGAAGCAGTATGACGTCTTTGTCAATTCCGTTGATGTGGATTGTGCTTCCAATCTCTAAGAAATTCTGCAAGTGTGCACTAGCATCTTCATGTGCCTTTCCACTGAATTGTGTAGCTTGTACCAAATTGATGAGGCTTGACTTGAGCTCAAACTCAGGTATTCCTTCTTCTACTGCAAGTCTTGGACCAGTTGGAATGTTGTCAAGACTTGGAGCATAGAATTCTTGCAAGGTCTTTTGTGCCATAGCTTCAGCAATTGGTAGCTAGCTTCTTCTTCTCTTGATTGCTTTGGTTCTGATGATGAAGAGTTGAATGTACCCAAAGTCAATCCTGTTATACCCTGTATAAAATATAAACATAGAAAAACAACAGGGTGAACCTGCCAAAGCAGCGGTGCCTTGTTATGATTTCTCACTTAGTAGCTGTTTTTATGCAATTATTTCTCTATAGTCTAGTCTAATATTTTATATGAATAACCTTGATTGATTTTCTGGCTTTCCTTAATATTACCCTTTTGTTCCCTTTAATGACTTATTCCTGAGGCTCGTATAATTCCTATAAGATCCTATAATTTCCTATAATTCCCCGGCAACGGCGCCAGAAATGCTTGTTGACACTAGCTAACACCACTTAGATACTAGGTTGTCATCCCTAGCATGGCGCCAGAGTGTACAAAGGTATTTATAAATGTAAAGGCTCTCTAGAAAATAATCTATTCTATCCGCAAGCGCACAGATAAAACACCTCATTGTAGCATTTCACCAGGATAAGTATTCCAGGTATCGTTATTTATAATTTTGCTTAGGGATCTGAGGAAGATGGAATTAAATCAAAGGGGGTAAAATCTATCAAGGCATAGACTAGAGATAAACTTGCAAGAACATGATTACTAATGAGAAACTCGTCACACAGTCACTTACTTTAGCAGGGGGTAAACCATAAAGATAATGATAATAAAGTATAAGTTCATGGGATAAAGAGCACAGCGATTAGAAAATAGACTACTCCTCATATATGTAGGTGATGTCGGATTAGCTAGAGAATGGATTCTAAGTTATCTACTAACTACTAAGTCATAATCTACTCTAGTTATCTACAAGATCATATATAGCATAAAAGACTCTTCATTCATGTATAAGGAACATTGATAAAGTAAATCAGAACATCGCATGACTTACTCCACAATACCGGTTCTGCCTGTCCTATCAACGGAGGGTGGACTATATAAGAATTAACGAAGCTGTCACTATCGCGAACTACCACACGACCCGGCCAATAGGATACATTTGCAGATAAATAACATCTAAGCACCACGCTCACATGTGATCTATCACCTAACTCCCTCGCGTCAAGAGCTAAGCGCTTTGCAAACTTATACATAAACTCATTATCAATTAGAACTATATCAAATATAGAACTAGAGCAAACTAAGAACATAATAATTAGAGACATAATGCAATTAGAACAAAGAATTAGAGAAAGATATGAATAATACCAATCTTTATTACCGAAGATCCGAATCCAGAGCGTAGTGCTCTACTTCTCTAATTGCTATCTAATCAAACCTCTAAACTTGAAGGATTAGGGAGTAGCTAATTCTAATTCTCTGTGGGAGAGAGATCTAAACCCTAACTTTGATGGCTACCTCTGAATAATGATTTCTCCTCCTCTCCTCCAGGGGCCAGGGGGTCTGGTTTTATAGTCCCCTCAAGTGAACGTGAGCCATTGGATCAAACCGACATAGATTGTATGGTTTAGATTGATCCTTTAGGTCGGTGGAGGATTGTCCCGAAGCAGAGTCCTGATTGGACTCTCCACCTGGGCGGGCGCCCAAGGGGGGTGGGCGGCCGCCCAGCCCCCGAGACCGAATCGTCTCTCGTTCGTTCCCGTGGCTTCTGGATCCTTCTAGATCAAGGAAAATTGCGCGGCACGTAATTATCTCGTTGTAAACATGACATGTGGGCCTTCTCTCCCTATTTTCTGATAAACCCCTGCAGAAATAGATAAACACCAAAACTCATGGAATTCTGTCAGATAAAACCCTAATTCTAGATGTTTGTTTCATATTGATCCTTTTTCATGTTTATTTGATTATTAATTTTAGTACTTAAGGACCGTCAACATATGCCACTTTCTAGGATTCTCCTCAATCTTTCGTTTAATAAGTTTGATAATCCCTTTGTTAGACGCTTCGGCCTGCCCATTAGCTTGAGCATAATAAGGAGAGGAATTTAACACTTTAATTCCCATACCGATTGCAAACTCATCAAACTCTCCTGATGTAAACATAGTACCCTGATCGGTAGTAATTGTTTGAGGAATTCCAAATCGGTAAATAATATGCTCTTTTACAAAATCAATCATATTGGCCGATGTGACTTTCTTCAAAGGGATAGCCTCAACCCACTTGGTGAAATAATCGGTGGCAACTAAGATGAATTTATGTCCTTTACTTGACGGTGGGTAAATTTGGCCGATTAAATCAATAGCCCATCCCCGGAACGGCCAAGGTTTAATAATGGGATTCATAGCCGATGCGGGTGCTCTTTGAACATTGCCAAATTTCTGACATCCTTGACACCCCTTGAAATATTTAAAGCAATCTTCAAGTATGGTTGGCCAATAATACCCATTTCTTCTGATCATCCACTTCATCTTAAATGTCAACTAGTGTGCTCCACATACTCCTTCATGGATCTCTCCCATCAAACCCTTAGCTTCATCATTACTTAAGCACTTGAGAAGAACTCCATCAATCGTTCGGTAATATAATTCATCTTCGAGGAGCACATACTTGGTGGCTTGAAACCGAACACATCTCTCAACTTTCTTGGAAGGATCCTTTAAATAATCAATGATTTCTTTTCTCCAATCGTCGGCACTGATTGCCGATATTGTGCTTAACATGGGCTGATATCCCGAGGCATGCTGAGCCAACCGATTGGCCTCTTCATTATGCAACCGAGGAACATGCTCTAACCGGAAATCTTTGAATCCCTTTAATAATTGCATACTCCTTTCGTGATAGGTTATCAGGACTTCACTTCGGCATTCATAGCTTCCAGCCAACTGATTTATAACCAGCATAGAATCCCCGAAGACTTCAACAGCATCAGCATGAACTTCTCTTAGCAATTCCAACCCCTTTATAAAAGCTTGATACTCAGCTTGTTTATTTGTTGACGTGGCAACAATCGGCAAGGAGAACTCATACTTCCTCCCCCGAGGGGACATTAATACTATGCCGATTCCTGCCCCCCGGTCACACGTGGATCCATCAAAGAAGAGCGTCCAAGGCACAATTTCCAAAGTTTCCACCACACCGCAATGTTGAGTTACAAAATCGGCCATAATCTGTCCCTTAACCGCTTTAGCTGATTCGTAACGCAAATCGAATTCCGACAGTGCCAAAATCCACTTACCGATCCTGTCACTCATGATCGGCATAGATAGCATATACCGGACCACATCATCTTTTGCATATAACAGTGCATTCGGCCGATAGTAAATAGTGCCTCAATTTAATACATGAGAAATATAGGCATAAACATAACTTTTCAATGGCCGAATACCTGGTCTCAGCATCAATCAATCTTCTGCTTAAATAATAAATCACACGTTCCTTCTCTTCAAATTCTTGAATTAAAGCCGAACCGATGACCATACCATCGGTAGATAAATATAATCTGAAGGGCTTTCCTTGCCGAGGTGGAATCAGAACCGGAGGATTTATCAAATAATTCTTGATTTCATCTAAAGCCAACTGTTGCTCTTTTCCCCATACGAACTCTTGATCGGCTTTCAATTTGAGTAGAGGACTGAAAGCATGAATTTTACCACACAAATTAGATATAAATCTCCTGATAAAATTTACCTTGCCGATCAAGGACTGGAGCTCAGTTTTGTTGGTAGAAGCAACTATTTTGTTGATAGCATCAATGGATCTCCTACTAATTTCAATTCCCCTTTGATGCACCATGAAACCAAGAAATTGTCATGCCGATACACCAAATGCACACTTATTGGGATTCATCTTTAAACCATGCTTCCTTGTGCACTCCAATACCTTTCGTAAATCGGCAAGATGCTCTGCGAAATCTCCAGACTTAACCACCACATCATCAATATAAATTTCCACCAGCTTGCCGAAGAACTCATGAAAAATAAAATTCATAGCTCTTTGATAAGTAGCATCAGCATTCTTCAAGCCAAAGGTCATGACTATCCATTCGAACAACCTAACATGACCAGGACATCTAAATGCAGTCTTTGGAATATCTCCTTCAGCGATGAATATTTGATTGTATCCTGCATTGCCATCCATAAAGCTGATGATCCGATGCCCAGCCGCAGCATCAACTAGCAGATCAGCAACCAGCATTGGGTAGCCATCCATCGGTGTAGCTTTATTAAGATTCCTGAAATCAATACAAACTCGAAGCTTCCCATTTTTCTTGTAAACTGGAACAACATTGGAAATCCACTCGGCATACCGACACTGCCGAATAAACTTGGCCTCGATAAGTTTAGTTATTTCGGCCTTGATGTCAGGAAGAACATTAGGATTACATCGGCGAGCTGGTTGTTGATGTGGCCGAAATCCAGACTTGATAGGTAACCGATGTTCAACAATTGATCGGTCCAAACCAGGCATCTCAGTCTAATCCCAAGCAAAGTAATCTTTATATTCCTTTAACAAGTCGGTTAATTGCTGCTTAAACTCAGAATTTAACTTGGCACTAATAAAAGTAGGTCTAGGTTTATCACCACTACCTATATCTACTTCTACTAAATCATCGGCCGATGTGAATCCCTGGCCTAATTTTCCATCATCGGCAAACCTATCCATTAAAACTCCTCATCAGAACCGACTGCTTGGATCGGTGAAATTTCATAATTGGCAACTTTGAGGAAATCCTTCTCCCAAATTTCTCCTAAGATGCACCTAGTCCTTTCATAAGTGTCCGCCTCTACCGATGCAATAACATAGGAAGAATCTCCCGGGACAATCTCAATCTTGTCACCTACCCACTGGACCAAGCACTGGTGCATTGTTGATGGAATGCAACAATTAGCATGAATCCAATCTCTCCCTAACAGCAGATTATAAGCACCTTTCCCACTGATCACAAAGAAAGTTGTCGGCAAGGTTTTGTTGTCGATAGTTAACTCGACACAGATTGCTCCGTTAACTGGAGATACATTTCCCTCAAAGTCTTTTAGCGTCATATCGGTCTTGGTCAGATCTTGATCCCCTTTTCCAAGCTTTCGATAGACTGCATATGGCATGATGTTGATAGCAGCTCCACCATCAATCAATATCTTGGTCATCGGCTGACCATCAACTCTTCCTTTGACAAACAGAGCTTTAAGATGCTGCCTTTCATTGTCGGCAGGCTTTTCAAAGATAGCTGTCATCGGATCTAGGGCTAACTCAGCTATCTGATCGGAAATCTCCAACTCTTCATCATCACTGGATGGCGCGAGGAACTCCATCGGCAACATAAATACCATGTTAACATCTGCCGATGATCCTTTCCCCTTAGGATCCAGTTGTTGCTGATCCCCAGACTGACCACAGTTTTCGCCCTTGCTTAGCTCTTCTCGTCTTTCATGCTGCAGCCTCCTTTTCTGTGTCTTAGTCAACCCCTTTGGACACCACGGAGGAAGTGGTGACTGCCTTGTCGATGGATGACGATGTTCCCTTGACTCCATCCGGTGAGTATTGGCGCCCCTGCAAAATATGAATTCATCGGGAACTCGTGCATTAGCCATCTCTTCAAGCTCTTCTCGGTTCCTGGGAAAATATTCAACACGATCACCAAGCCTATCGTGCACACTGAGTCTGCCCCCCAGCCGATCATGAACGGACGCTCTCTCCCTAATCGGCCCATTAAATCGCCGATCATCATCGTGATAGCGCCGATCGGATTTGTCATACCAATCATAACCATTGCATTCAGGGCAATCTCTAACAGTAGGCAACTTGATGTTCTGCTCCCAGCAATGGATAAAGAACGGGCAGTTCCAGTGATCCTTGTGCCGATTCCACTCTCGACGGCGTCTTTCTTCTTCCCGATGATAATCTTCCTGCTGGCGCCGATACCGATCCTCACGTTGCTGCCAAGTCTCCCGAGGCCTTCTATGAGTTATCACAATACCAGATCAGGGAGGCCTTCCTGAGTTAGTTCCCTCTTGGATCAAGCCTTTTCCTCTGGCATCGGCAGCAGTAATCTGATGCTGAGGATCCACCGATGCACTTCTTTCAGCAGCTTCTGATGTCGAGACCTTAGCCTTTCCCTTAGCATCCAGCATATTTGTTGGGAAAGGATGTTGATCAATCTTTATTGGCTTCTGAGTTTTGGAATTGTCAAACTTGATTCTCCCAGATTCTATAGTCGATTGCAGCTGTTGTCTAAAAACTTTGCACTCATTGGTGCCGTGAGAAGTCGCATTGTGCCATTTGCAATATTTCATCTTCTTCAACTCTTCAGCCGATGGAATCACATGATTGCGTGACAATTTGATTTGCCCTTCCTGAAGTAGAAAGTCAAATATCCTATCGGCTTTGGTGATATCAAATGCGAACTTTTCTGGCTCCTTATGCCCAAAAGGGCAAGACATCGGCTTTTTATTTTTCACCAATTCTGCTAAACCGATGACTGGCTCCTCATCAGAATTCGAGCTTGTTGCTTCATCAACAAATGACACCTTCTTGTTCCAAGCTTTCTTGGGCTCAAAAAGTCTGATATCCTGATCAGAGATCCTCTGCACCAAATGACTTAAGCTTTCGAACTCTTGAGAAGCATACTTGTCCCTAACATGTGGCAACAAACCTTGGAAAGCCAAATCGGCTAGCTGCCGAGCGTCCAAAACCAGACTATAGCATTTGTTCTTGACCTCCCGCAATCTCTGCACAAAACTTTCAACCGATTCATCATTATGCTGTTTCAATCTGACCAAATCGGTAATCTTCTTCTCATGGACCCCAAAGAAGAAGTACTTGTGGAACCGCTTCTCCAGATCGGCCCAAGTAATCACTGAATTACGAGGCATTGATATAAACCAAGTAAAAGCCGATCTAGATAAAGATGATGAAAACAGTTGAACCCTCAATTCATCCCTGTTAGCAGCTTCCCCACATTGGATGATAAACCTGTTGACATGCTCTATAGTCGATGTATCATCCTGTCCAGAAAACTTAGTGAAATCTGGCACCTTGTACCGATTTGGAAGTAGAATTAAATCATATGCAGGAGGATACGGTGTCCGATAAGAGTAAGTGTTGACTTTGGGTTTTATCCCAAATTGGTCTCTCATTACTTCAGCAATCTTATCGGCCCAATAAGCATCGGCATCTTGCCCATGAGGTAGTTGTAGATCTGGCACCTGCTGGTTAGCTTCCACGTCTCGCTGAGGCGCACGATCTGCATGGAACATGGGATTAGCCATCTGACCACCAATATGCTGACCCAGATTCATCGGCTGATTGATCAATCCCTAATTCTGGAATCCAGGTTGGATCTGGCCCTGCTGAAACCCTGCAGCCTGATGATTCTGTTGAGGCATCTGTGGAAAAACAAATTGCCCAGACCATCCACTATTAGCATTCATTGGCATAGGTCCTGCCGATGACTGGTAATTGGGCATCATCATCGAATTGATATACCCTGGCTGAGTCATAAACCTCTGTTGCGTCGGCATTGAATCTGCCGATGCGTTAGGCATCTGGAACGTCGGAGCTTGAGAATTCCTAGTGTAAGGTCTTGCAGTAGTAGTTGTAGTATACTGGGGACTCTGATTCATCGGCATATTTGGAGGTGCCGATGCCATAGGAGAGATTCCTACATTGCCGATGCTAATAGATCTGTATCAAGCTTGATTTGCCCATCTGAAGTTGATGGATCGGTTAGCATCGGTGTGGATTGTGCATTAGTAACTCCTAACGTGCTTGGAGGAACAACAGTTTCTGTGCCCACAGCGGCTGTAGCAACCGATGGAGCTGTGACCACCGGTGATCCTGGCTAATGATGAGAAGGGCCCACATAATTTGGTGGCAATTGTCCTTCTTTGAAAGTCCTAGCCACGACATTGAAAACCGTATTGGACAGCACACCAGCTTGATTGATCAAGGCACGGTTAATAGCACTATCAACCATGTCTTGGAGTTTACCAGGATTGGCTTCAAAAGTAACCTGCCGAGGTGCTGGCAGCGCTTCCTTCTGGATCACCTCACCACTACTGTTTATGCTGAAGGATTTCAAACATTGCTGCTTGTAGTCCTCCATGGCTTTCGCAATAGCTTGCTTCTGCTCATCCCTGAGATTGGCTTCCGTCACGGGGATGACGTTCCCCAAATCGAACTCGGTAGTCGACATATTGATCTTGATCTTGAATTTGAGTCCCACTGGGCATGCCAAAAGATGTGTTGATGCAAAACTGATCTGCAAACACAAAGGGCTAATACCCGATTCAAACGTTAAGGCGTGCCAGCTGATTTGACCTTACTATCGGTAAAGGTGATAACTCGAATACTTTAGTCCTGACAATAGCGATGCGCCCGGATGTCACGGCCAAGAGGTATTCACGCGGAACCTAAGAATACATCGAGCTTAAGTCGACGAATTCCTAAGAACTCATAGTAAAAAGGAAAATATGACGAAGTCGTCGAAAAAGTAGATGTTGGAATATGAGTAAAAACTTATGTTTGATTGATTGATAGATTTCTTATTACAAGGCCCTAGGGTCTACATTTATATCTGCTCAAAGAGCTAAAATCAGACACGACTAGGACTCGATTTCCAAATTAAACAGAATCCGTATACAAAACGATTTAAATATCTATGAAAAACATAAAATTATCCTCTCGTGACAAGCCAGGACACTACCATAGATCAGTCGGCAACCTTCATGTTCTCCTTTTGAGTCATCGGCAGATTTCTCATCATAGCCATCGGCAAGGACTAACGCTGACCATCGGTACGAACGCGCCACCACTTCTGGACTTAGTCACATTTATCTACCTCTTCATCGGCAATTCTTCTCATCGGCAACTCTCCTGTAGTCTAGTTACCGTTGCCCCACCTACCGATCTGTACTCCACTGGTCCCCATACACACGTCCAAAAACGGTGTCAACAGAGGAGAAGATCGGCAAAGGGCTCACAGCGGCGGATTACTTTCGATGGAGATCTTGGCGACGCTTTTCGGCGAGAACAAGGCGGCGGCTTGCGCTTAGATTGGAGTAGGGGCTCAGCGAGGGTCGGGGCGTCTATTTAAAGGAGCAAGCCGTGCGGAGCAAGGCGCTCGGGGTAGATTATGCACGCGGCCGGTTAGAACTCGCGGTGGAGTCTGGCTTGGACACGAGGTGGAAGACGCGGCTGACCGATGGGACCCACCTGTCGGTGACTCAGAGGCACGGGACCTGCTTGTCGGTGGAAGAAGAGATGGGGAGGGATGCTGGCATGGGGGGGGGAGCTGGGCCGCGGTCCACTGCGCTGGCTGGGCCGAGGAACTGGGCCGCGCTGCAGGAAGGAGGGAAGGGGGAGAGAAGGCAGGCCGCGGGGAGGGGAAGAGAATTTTGGGCCCAGCCCGAGAGTGAGGGGAAAAGATAAATCTCTTTTTTTTATTCAAAGCCAATTTCAAATTTATTTTAAAATCTGTTTGAAATATATTTTTGAGCTCTGGCCAAAACCACTCATCACAATAAATCAAATGCAGAGGCATGTATGCTCAAACAAGTTGCTAGCTCCTATGGTAAATTTTATTTTAAAGAAAAATATTTTTTTCCTATATTTCATGGGCACAAAAATACACAATTTAACATTCTATCCTATTTTGGAAAATTGCAAATTTTGGGGTGTTCTGCCTCCGCTTTGTTCCCGTGGCTTCTGGAGTCTTCTAGATGATAGAAAATTGCCGCAGACGTTAATATCTCTATGTAAACCCAACGTGTGGGCCTTTTATCCGTATTTCCTGATAACCCCCTGCAGAAATAGACAAACACCAAAACTCGTAGAATTCTGTCAGATAAAACCCTAAGTCTGGGTGTTGGTTGCATTTGGATCCTTTTCCATGATTAGTTGACGGTTAAATATGAGTATTATGAACCGTCAACAAGCTCCCCCAAGCTTATCCTTTGCTCGTCCCTGAGTAAAGCTAAAATCAGCAAGAAAACAGGGGTTACTTTTATGCCTCTTACTACAGGGTTTTTAAGTTATCACTAAGGTCTTAAGTGATTGAAAAACAGAACGATCAAGTCAAGCACTATGTCTCAAGTTCTTCTGTCTTACCTTTGTTCTGGAGTTTTTTGTAAGTTTCTAAAATAAAACTGAGGCATTTGCCTTCTTCTCGAAAGATATATAAGTAGAGCTTTAAAAGTTTTAGCATACTTACTTTGCATTTTGCTATGTCAATGCTCGGAGCAAGGGAGAGGAATGTCATACTCCTAGATAAAGACCTTTGACCTTTTTGAAAAGTTTGTCATCTCTTACTGGCATATTGCTTATTAGAGGGACCGTGGGCTATCATTTTTTTCTTTCTTTTTTTCAGTCTCTCTTTTTTATTCAAGTGGGCACCAAGTACCCCTAATTCTACAGTCGGACACGTGTCTATTTTTTTCACTTAGGTGGGTATCTTTGTACCCCTAATTCTACTTTGGACACTTGTCCATTTTTACCTCTCGTCTCACTCTCTTTTTTTCGAATCAAATTTTTGCATAGTCCCATGCCTCTAACGCAATAATACTTCGGAAGAGTGAATCTTTTATTTTTTTAAAACAAAAAGATCTTGATTTTTGGAGCATGATAATTCTCTCAACCAAAACTACAAGAATTAACAATGGCTTGAACAAAGCAAGTACCCACAGTTTTAATATTTATATCTTATAAGACTCTAGGTATTATGTCAAACAGGATCTCATTTTCAAAAGATAAAATCTCCAAAACTCTAGCAAAACTTGGAACAAGTTAAATAGTAGCTCAGACCTTCTCATATCATGTTTGTCAATTACCTAGACTTGGATCAAACTTTCTTTTTATTTTATTTAAAACTTAGGATTACACAAAACTATTGTATATTACTCAAAACAAAAACTTTGTTTGGTATCATGGTTATGCTTTTTTTTATTTCCGAATACTAGTAAATAAAACCAAGAAAGAAAAGTAATACTTATCTAGATACACGTGGGGGTGTCTCCCCCAAGCTGGATGTTGACATAGTCATTCACTCTTGTGGCCTGCATGTTCGGTCTCACTCTTCTTAAGTCTCAAAATCCTGCACAAGCCAAATAGACAACAAAACTCGTGGAGCATATTAAGGCTTAGGTAATTGTCTAGAGCTTATGAGAGCTTAATGTGAGAATTCTATGAACCCAATCACATCAAGTTCCTCTACCAGGTTGTTTTGTGGCTCGAGATAGATTTTCAAGTGTTGACCATTTACCTTAAAAGTGTTACCTATGTCATTTTGGATGGTAATGGCTCCATGAGTTGAAGTGTCAATAACCTTGTATGGTCCATCCCACTTACTTCGTAGCTTACCTTGCCCAAAGAGCTTAACTCTTGAATTAAATAGTAGAACCTTATCTCCAGGCTTAAACTCCTTGTGCTTGATTCTCTTATCATGCCATCGTTTTGTTCTCTCTTTATAGATCCTTGAATTGTGGTAGGCTTTCTCTCTCCATTCTTCTAGATCAGATAGTTGCATCAGATGATTCTCGCTAGCAAGGTGAGATCCATGTTCCATTTCTTGAGTGCCCAATGAGCTTTAAACTCTACTTCCACAGGCAAATGACAAGTTTTTCCATATACAAGTTGATAAGGTGACATGCCTATGGGTGTTTTGAATGCAGTTCTATATGCCCAAAGTGCATCAAGAAGTTTGTCCTTCCACCCCTTACCCATCTCATCTACGGTCTTCTGTAAAATATTTTTGATTTGTTTGTTAGATGTTTTGGCTTGACCACTAGTCTGAGGATGGTATGGTGTTGCGATGTTGTGTTGAACTCCATGATCGGCTAGGTATTTCCGGAAGATTTTGTCGATGAAGTGGGAACCTCCATCGCTTATAACTATCCGGGGTATACCAAAGCGAGGAAAGATTACTTCATGGAACATTCTCTTGGCATGTTTTGAATCAGCTGATCGACAAGGTAGGGCTTCTACCCATTTGGACACGTAGTTCATAGCTACTAAGATATACTTGCAATTTCCGGACATAGGGAATGGCCCCATGAAATCAATGCCCCAAACATCGAAAAGTTCTACTTGAAGATTATTTGTAAGAGGCATTTCATTTCGTGAGTTGATATTCCCATGTTTTTGACATCAGTGGCATCTCCTGACAAAGTCCTTTGTATCTTCATACATCGTTGGCTAGAAAAAGCCACTTTGCCAAATTTTAGCATGTGTCCGGAATGCTCCATAGTGTCCTCCATATGGCGAGGCATGACATCTTTCCATAATTTGAGTAGCCTCAGCAATAGGAACACACCTTCTTAAGAGTCCATCAGCGTAGACTCAGAAAAGATATGGCTCATCCCAAAGGTGGAAACGACTATCGTGAAGCAACTTCCTTTTGTTTGTACCAGGTGGGACATAGCCTTTTACTATAAAGTTTATGATGTCTGCATACCATGGATCTGCATGTGTTATCTTAAGCAGGGTGTCATCCCTTAGGTAGTCGTTTATGGGAAGCTCATCATGTGTTTCCTTATATTGAATCCTAGACAAGTGGTCGGCTATGGAATTCTCTACTCCCTTCCTATATTGGTTTTCTATGTCAAAGTCTTGGAGTAGAAGAATCCATCGAATTAGACGAGGCTTAGCATCTTTCTTAGTGAGGAGGTACTTGAGAGCAGCATGGTCTGAATAGATGATTATCTTTGCCCCCACTAAGTAAGATCTAAACTTATCTATAGCAAAAACAACAGCCAAAAGCTCTTTTTCAGTTGTAGTGTAATTGAGTTGTGGTCCAGACAAGGTTTTGCTAGCGTAGGATAGGGCATAATGCTTTTTATCCTTGGTTTGTCCTAAAACAGCACCAACCGCAAAATCGCTAGCATCACACATGATCTCAAAAGGAAGATTCCAATCAGGTGGTTGGATAATCGGGGCTGAAATGAGTGCTTTCTTAAGAGTTTGAAAAGATTCATGACACTCATCACTAAAGATGAAAGGTGCATCCTTAGCTATGACACTAGTTAGGGGTCTTACAATTTGAGAGAAGTTCTTGATAAAGCGTCTATAGAACTCTGCATGTCCCAAAAAGCTACGGATTCCTTTCACATTCGTGGGAGGTGGAAGTTTTTCAATAACTTCAATCTTTGCTTTGTCCACCTCTATACCACGTTCGGACACTTTATGTCCTAGCACTATTCCTTCCTGAACCTTTAAATGGCATTTCTCACAGTTCAGGATTAAGTGCTTTTCTTCACATCGCTGCAAGACTCTATCTAAATTCTCCAAACAATGATCGAAGGTTTTGCCATAGACGGTAAAACCATCCATGAAAACCTCCATGCTCTTCTCAATCATGTCCGAGAAAATAGACATCATGCACCGTTGGAAAGAAGCTGGAACATTGCACAGTCCGAATGACATTCGTCGGTATGCATAAGTTCCATACAGGCATGTAAAGGTAGTATTTTCTTGGTCGTCTGGGTGGATTGGGATTTGGTGATATCCAAAATAACCATCAAGCAAATAGAAGAAAGAGTGGTTTGCAAGCCGTTCCAACATTTCATCAATGAAGGGTAACGGAAAGTGATCTTTCTTTGTAGCCTTGTTGAGTTTTCGATAGTCAATACACATACGCCACCCAGTGACAATTCGTTGAGGGATGAGTTCATTCTTCTCATTCCTAACGACCGTCATTCCTCCTTTCTTTAGCACTACTTGGACAGGGCTAACCCACTCACTATGTGGCACAGGATAAATAATCTCAGCATTATAGAGTTTGAGGACCTCTTTCTTAACAACCTCTCGCATAGCATTGTTAAGTCTCCGTTGTGGTTCCCTTGAAGGTGTAAAATTGGGATCAATAGGGATATGATGAGTGCAGAGAATTGGATTAATGCCCGTGAGATCTTCGAGAGAGTAGCCAAATGCTGATCTATGCCTTTCAAGAACAGTGACAAGTTGTTGTGTTTCATAATCAGAAAGCTTGTCACTGATAATTACTGGAGTTTTTGGGTTGTTATGCAAAAAGACATATCTAATGCCAGAAGGAAGAGGTTTTAATTCTATCGAAGGAGGTGAAGGTTGTTCATTTTTGTCAAGCTCAATGGGTTCTACCAACTCTTCTTCTTCTTGAACAAAGTGTTCATGATTAAAGAATGGTTGGGCCATCTCTTCTTGAGTCAGCATTAAGATCTCCTCAATAGGATTTGGTTTAAGTTTGGGTTCCACTATCGTGTTAATTGATCTAGCAAGAGGAACAACAATAGTGGAATTCCCAACCTTGAAGTCTAAATGACCTCGTTGTGGTTGTTCTTGTAGAAGTTTCACGATTGGTCTACCAATCAAGAGAGGAATCTCTGGTATGTCAAAAATGTGAAAATCTAGACATATTCCAGAGTCCTTGATTCTAACAGGAACTGCCCTTAATACCCCATGGCTTTCTAGAATTAATCCAGATGGACTTTGTAAAAGTTTTTGTGATGGGGTTATGGACTCGTTGGGATAAAGAGTGTCAGCTAACTCCTTGGAAATAAAATTTATCCCAACATATGGATTGTAGTGGACCTTCCTAGCGGACTCTCTAATTTAGCACAGAAGAATGGTTGAAGGAGTGATGATTCGAGCTACCTCAGGAGACAGCTCAGCTTCTGTTAGCCATTCATAACTCAGAATAGCCGAAAGGCTTTTGATGTGTTCTATGTCAACAGATTCTACTCTTAGAACAGATTGAGTGGTCCCTGCTAGAGGTCGTGTTTGGATAGGAAAATTCGAGGTGTTTCCATAATCTTCAGAAAGATCTTCCTCGAATTCAAAGGGGTGCTCTAAAGGTGGTGGTTCATCATCCCTTAGTTGGTTTTGCATTCCCTTATCAGGAGGTTTCTCTACAACCAAATTAATAGATGGGTCAGGTGGAATTTCTAACTCGGTTGCAAGTTCCTCATCTTTTGGTTAAGGATCAGGCTCGACTTCTTTTTCTTCTTCAGGAAACTCATCATAAATGCCTGTGTAGGGGTATTTTCAAGGATTCTCTCTAGGATAGTTCTCCCCTCATCTGTGAGTTTGTGTGTGAATGAGCCTCCTGAAGCAATGTTGAGGTGAAGAGCAGCTTCCTTGTTTAGACCATGATAAAAGTGGAGTACAATACATGGTTAGGTAGGGAAAGGTTTGGACTGGAATTGCTAAGGCTTGTGAACCTAGCCCAAGCTGCTCCTAAAGTTTCCTTCTCTCTTTGTTTGAATGTAAGAATTTCGATTCTAAGGTCAGCGATTCGAAAAAGTGGGAAGAAAGCGAGACATTAACGCCTCCTACAGAATGAGCATACCACTTTTTTGCTCTTCCCAAAAGAGAGAACGGAAATAATTTCCATTTAAGGGTCTCTTGTGTCATGCCGGAAATAGATCGGCAAGAGCACAACTGCTCGAATTCTCTAAGGTGGGTGTATGGATCTTCATGTACTTGCCCAGAGAAGGGTTGCTCCTAAATCATAGCTATTAGATCAGGGCCGAGGTCATAGCCATCTGTAAGAATTGGATGTGATGATGGTGGTGGCTCTAACAACTCGCCCTTTGGAGCAAAGAATTCATAGATAGGAGTGAAATCCATGTGGTATGGTGAAAATGGTAAGGTGAGTGTGGT